>NW_026462101.1:0-68586 GCF_021730395.1 Mercenaria mercenaria | reverse complement strand
TTGAGATTGACCTAGTGTCCTACTTTCACATTTCTTAAGGTACAGGCTTCAAATTTGGACCACTTGCGTAGTTTTGTGTTCCGAAATAAAATTTGACTTTGATTTTGACCTAGTGACCTACTTTCACATTTCTCAAGCTACAGCCTTCAAATTTGAACCTCATGCATAGTTTTGTGTACCAAAATGAACTTTGATCTTGAGATTGACCTAGTGACCTACTTTCACATTTCTGAAGGTACAGGCTTCAAATTTGGACCGCATGCATATTTTTGTGTTCTGAATTGAAGTTTGACATTGATTTTTACCTATTACCTACTTTCACATTTCTCAAGCTGCAGCCTCCAAATTTGAAGCATATGTACAATTCTGTCTACCGAAATTGATTTTGACCTTGAAATTGATCTAGTGACCTACTTTCACATTTCTCAAGCCACAGCTTTCAAATTTGGACCACATACACATTGTTTTGTACCAAAATGAAAACTGACCTTGATTTTGACCTTGAGCTAGTCTTGAAATTTGGAACATTCAAAAATGGCTCAGTGGATGGTGCCAAGATCACACTTAGGTTAATAGGTTAAAGGTCAAGGTCAGATTAAACCAGAATGGTAGAACTTTTGTTTACAGTAAGCATATAATTTCTGTTCCTTGTGCAATTACTGAATGCATCAAGGGGGGCATTTCGTGTTCGATGAGCTCTTGTTCACCTAGACTGCCGTCCAGACAATGTCGGTGTCCAAAAGCATGTCCGCTCTGAATCGAACAGTTTTCATCCAATCCTCACCAAACTAGCTGACAATGTCTGTTGGCATAATATCTCGACCAAATTCGATAACCAGCCAAATTGCCCCAGGCACCATGAATTACTTGAAAAACTGCAAATTTAGCCTTGTCCGCTTTCTAAGTCGAATAGTTTTCATCCTATCTTCACCAAACTTTTTGACAATGTTTGTGGGCATAATATCTCGGCCAAGGTCCATAACCACCCAAATCGCCCCAAACATTATGGATTATGGCCCTTAAATCAGGCCAAGTTCGATGACACAGTCTGGCACTCTTGTTATAAGCCTATGAAATCAAAAGTACATTTGTATTACGGTATCATTTTGGAGTCGATCATATCTGTCTATTCTCCAACCCACTCGATATCTTATAAACCCTTGGAAGATTTTCATAAAACTAGCATAACAAAAGGATGTACATAACACCAAGCCAGGTTACTAGGTCCAAGGTCAAGGTCACAAGAGATCAAATGTCTCAAATTTGTGTCAGCTAAAATAGTTCAAATGTATGCCAACTCCATTTCTTCTAAGCAACATCAATGAATTGTATAAAATGAATATCAGCTATTAACCCCATCCAGACAGTATAGTGCATAAACCAGGTCACTAGGTACAAGGGTCAAGGTTACACTTAGAGGTCAAAGGTCACGATCACAACATTCTACTTTCCGTGTATCAAAGTTGCGTCTAGGGGTATCAATCAAAGTTAGTGATAGCTCTAGTCATTGGCCAAGTTTGATGAACCTGCCTGACAATCGTTGTGTTGTAGCTACTGTGTTCAGTAAATGCTGCAGGTACTGAATAAATTTCTGTATTCAGGCATTGGTGCAGTTACTGAATAAATTTCTGTATTCAGGCATTGGTGCAGCTGCTCAATAAATTGCTGTATTCAGGCATTGGTGCAGCTGCTGAATAAATAAATTGCTGTATTCAGGCATTGGTGCAGCTGCTGAATAAATTGCTGAATTTAGGCATTTGTGCAGCTGCTGAATAAATTGATGTATTCAGGCATTGGTGCAGCTGTTGAATTAATTGTTGTATTTAGGCACTGGTGCAGCTGCTGAATAAATTGGTGTATTCAGGCACTGGTGCAGCTGCTGAATTAATTGTTGTATTTAGGCATTGGTGCAGCTGCTGAATAAATTGATGTATTCAGGCATTGGTGCAGCTGCTGAATAAATTGCTGTATTCAGGCATTGGTGCAGCTGCTGAATAAATTGCTGAATTTAGGCATTTGTGCAGCTGCTGAATAAATTGATGTATTCAGGCATTGGTGCAGCTGTTGAATTAATTGTTGTATTTAGGCATTGGTGCAGCTGCTGAATAAATTGGTGTATTCAGGCACTGGTGCAGCTGCTGAATTAATTGTTGTATTCAGGCACTGGTGCAGCTGCTGAATTAATTGTTGTATTCAGGCACTGGTGCAGCTGCTGAATTAATTGTTGTATTTAGGCATTGGTGCAGCTGCTGAATAAATTGATGTATTCAGGCATTGGTGCAGCTGCTGAATTAATTGTTGTATTTAGGCAGTTGTAGGTACTGAATCAGAGTGATAGCCAAAAAGTGAGATGACGACGAAGCATGGGCAACCACAAAGTTACTTTAATTCACCGTAGCGAGTGACCTCGAGTTCATCAAGAGAAGTTACTCGTTTAATATATCGAGGGGTGAATGCAAGAAAGTTCTAAATGCTTCTTTATTTATATGCACTTAGAACTCTTTCGCATTTACCCCTCGATATGTAGACTGAAAGAAACAAGATTTACAGGAATGAAGAAATGCGGGATTATTCCAGAAAGTATTTATGTAAATTCCAAAATAAACAAACAAATTATTACCAAAACCTTTTCAAACCTTGAAACAAAAGCGAAACACAAGATTTGCAGGTCATAGGAAACTTGCAAAAGGGATACACATTATATCAAGACAGTAGAATAAATAACAAAATAATAACTTTTCTCTTTAACAAAATATTATAAAAGCCGAGTTAGCAGCTGCCAATGTTCTTTTTTATTATATACCTATATAAATTCTGTAAAAAAATCGGCTTGTATTTCACAATTAAATATGAACAGACAGACAAAAATTCCGTATTGTACCTCTTAAATTCCGTATTATACCTTCCGTATTGTATGCTGCCGGACTATTTTCATAAATATGCATGACCCGACACATTTCTATAAATAGCGCACCTAAAAACTTCACTAAGTTCCATTTAGTATCGATAAACATTGAAGATGTCGTTCAAGAACAAAACAAGAATCAAAATGGTAAAGGTATATAATAAAAGGGTCATTATAACAGTAGCTAGATCTGGGACTTAGTATTCGGCTCGAGTGGATTTTGCAAGGTCGGATCACACTCGGCGCTTGCGCTTGCGCGCCTCGTGAGATCCGATCTGACAAAATCCACTCGAGCCGAATACTAAGTCCCAGATCAATCTACTGTTATAATAACCCTGTTGTATTCTTTCGATTCCAAGAAATCTTTCAAAAGGAATAGAACACGCACAAGCTCTTAAGTTTTTGATTAAAGAAATAAAACAAAACAATAAAGAAAAATAATTAAACATGTTCATAATCAAAGTCAAAACAGACATTTAACGACAACAAGGCTAAGCCGGTATGTGCGACATTCCACATATAACATATCTAAGTAAATATCAATCAATCATGTTACAGATACATCTTAGCAAGGGTACATGAGTGAATATTGCTTTATCATTAGTCTCGATAGCCACAGTAGATGATTGTTCTTTAACCATGTTAACTGACAAAGTTTGAAATTGAATAAATTCGACTAAACCCATAATATCATAAAGCATAGATTTCAGTCATTGCCTCTTATTTTCATTGCATTTACAAAACCAAAGTGCATGGTCAATTTCACTTTCAATGTATAAATTACGTGTTTACACCCGATGATTCAGTATCTGAAACTCCGGAAGTGTTCTTGCAGTTTTCCACATCTATCGTTACTTGTTAGGGTTTCAGCCCGCGCTTTTCCAATTATACTGTCCAGAAAATAGTCCGCTCGCGATATAATCATGCAGGACATAAAGCATATTATACTTTTGGAGAATTCTATTAACATTCGGAATAAATCCAGTATACTGTTTCATCACAGTGGTTCAACAAGGACATTAAACCACTGACAAAAAACCTTCTCCGCTAAGCAGGTCGGTGGCAGTCGACACAGCTGGCCCAGAAATTGTAGTTTCTTTAACTCAATGGATCCCATGTTTAACATACAGAATGTTTACAAGTCTGGTGTCTGTGTTAACTTTTAAAAATTGTACATGTGTTATACAAAATCTGTGAGATACTTCCAAATGATCTAAATCCGTTTTAGAATAGTTGTTCCACACGTTCCTGAGTAAAACTTACTTAGCGAATGGGGCACAACCCGTCTGTAATATTTCCATTACAGCTTCTTTTTGTTGTGGGCCTACTTTGCAAATGCGTGGCTCTTAGGCTGTGTTTTTTTGGTGCTCTATGCTTCCGAGAAATCTACCCTTACGCGGCAAAATCAACCAGCCTCCAGTCGCTCTGACAGACATAATCCTATACATTTACGACCTTTCTTCATCGGACGGTCCCCTGTTAGAGTTCCTGCATATGCCCGGATGGTGCCAGTACGGCCACCGGATGATTTTGAAGGTTTCACCTGCCGCCGGACGGGCGCCGGAAGACGTTGCCCTATTATTCCTCCAATATCCGTCGTCCGACGGCTGTCCGCCATTTGCGATTGGTGGTTTACATAGCTTTATAACATAATAAGTCACTATATGGACAAGATTACTTGCAGAGCGGACACAGTGGTCAAATCGTAACACTGTCTGACTACGAAACCTGGGCTCTAGCGTTCGAGTCCCCGCTCCTCCAACTAAAAATTACTAGCATTGGGATACGCTAAAGAACCAGTGAAGCTTCTGGGTTTGGAGCGTCTACTGTACCTTGCACTTTCCTCCTGCTAACATTTACTAACGGTCTTCTAGAGGAGTTACTGGTGGCGACTGATGCGAACAAACAAACACGGACATAACACTGACAACTGCGGCGTTCGACAGTGTGAATTAATTGCAAATATAACGACATTGTCCGTTATCTTTCCATAACTATGAAGATACAATTGACAAGTAAATATTTTAACCAATGTAATTGTAAACTGTGTTCAACATCTGTATTTTGTGACCTTATGTAAAAGATTTTTATGACATCGTTCTAAATACTTTTCAGTAATTGTAAGTACCAAGCTGTGTATGTTAAATTATGTGCAAGGTGTGTAACAATAACCGGTTTGACCACTCTATTTTGACATATGCAATGAAAGGATTAGCGGCTATTGTTGCTTGTTGCAATGTATACACTCTTACAACACCCGTAAATTGCGTGCAAAAATCGTATTCACCTACATGTATCTGTTCCGCGAATTTTGTTTGATCCGCGTGTCTTCACTCTATGAACATCTGCATTCCCTTGCTTCTTCTTTCGCTATTTTTGCATTTAAATAAGATTTAGAACATTTTTGCTCTAATCAGTTATTTTCCATTACTTACCAACATAGTTACGCAAGCTCTTCTATGCAAAGTTCTACAGACATCATATCTTCCCTACATCATATTATATCCAATCTGTTCGTGAGCAAACAATTTTGATTCATGATTAACCGGCACGTTAATATAATGTGTTTGTTTATCTAATCGTTTGTTTTTTTTCGCTAACTTGCTATTTTAATAATCTTCTGTATACTGTCTGGGAAGAAGATACAATTTATATCATTGCTCCATGCACTTTGATCTATGGAAATAATCTACATGCAACCGTGAAGATCCTCATTTTTTAAAAAAACAAAAATGAAATGCCTTGACGCAAAAAAAAATATATATATATATTGGCAGATTCAAATAGTGACGGTTCTCTGCGGTTTTTGCTCTGTAGAATTTTTTTCTTTTCCTTATTTTCTTTGCAGTGTTCTACTGAAATCACATGACGGATCTATGCATGACTTGTAGGTAGCATTTTCATAATGAAGTAACAACATGACAGAATTTGTCATGGAAACTTAGACCATACAACAACACTACAATTTGGGTCTCATTTTTATCTGATTCTGCAGTTTGTGTGTTTCGACTAAAAATATTTATCTTGCATCAAACATGACCCCTACTTTCTTTTTGATTTTTATTCAGCACTGACAATATTCTTCAAGAAAATGTAAGTTACATCTTTCTGTGTGCTGCAGCTGTTAGAACAGAAGGATGTGATCTGCGCTGCGGTGCGAGCCGGTGTAATGAAGTATTTCGACCCCCATAGAATAACGACCCCCCGGTCATTATTCTATAGAAAATGTGACTCCTTTCCTGTAAAATATTGACTCCCCTTATAAAAAACTGACTCCCTTTGAAAACTCTATAGAATAACGACCCCCGGTCATTATTCTGTAGAAAAACTGACCCCTCCAAGTAAAATACTGACTCCCTAAAGATGACTCCCTTCGAATCTCATAGAAAAACGACCCCGGTTATTATTCTATAGAAAAAGTGACTCCTTCCATGTAAAATACTCACTGCCGAAATTACTACATTCGAACTCTCATACAATATCGATTCCCGGACATTATTCTATTTAAAAAAGTTACTCTTTCCGTGTAAAACACTGGCTCCTAAAAAGACTTTCGACTATAATATCCATTAAAAAGTGGTCCCCACCAAACCTAACGGTCAATTTTACTAGATCTACAACTCTAATCCCCTCCATTGCCAATAGTTAACATTTTGATTGTACTACTACTACTGGTGCCGCTACTTCTATTACTATTACTACATGTACTTCTTCTTCTTCTACTACTACTACTACTACTGCTACTGCTACTACTGCTACTACTGATACTACTATACCTGCTTCCACTAATACGTCTTGCACATCTACCTCTTCTTCTCCTGCTGCTGTTGTTGCTGTCACTTATTCCTCTGCTGCTGCTGCTGTTGCTATTGCAACTGCAACTGCAACTGCCACTGCCACTGCAACTGCCACTACCACTGCAACTGCCACTACCACTGCCACTACTACTACTACTACTACTACTACTACTTTCTATTGTTGCCGCTACCGTACTTTACTGCCACTGCTAAGTATTGCAACTTCTATTAATACTAAGTTCTATGCTAGCAGTTTCGTGTGCAGTTTTCTTCTGAAGAATTACTTCGTACCGAAGTTTGCAGGGATTATTGACACTGGTGTGTTCTGTTAACGTATTGTGAATTGTTATTTTCTTACACCAAGATACAGCGTCTAGAAATAGAATCCCTTTTCCCGTTGCGGAGTGCTCTGATTTCTGTGTCAAGTCATGGTATCTGGGGTAATGGTCAAACGGAAGGACAGACGGACGGACAAGGGCAAATCTATATGCCCCCTCCCCCGAGTGGGGGCATAAAATGCAGCAATTAGGCCTTAGATACATGAGTTACACTAAATTTGACCAAATGACCGGGGGTCGTTTTTTTATGGGAGTCAATATTCTTCATGAGGTTCAGTTTACTTCACGTGGGGGAGTCATAGTACTATGATCTGGAGGTCATAATACTATGACCGGGGGGTCACTTTTTCTATAGAATAATGACCGGGGGGTCATTATTCTATGGGGGTCGAAATACTTCATTACACCGGCAGAATTACAATCCATGACATCAACAACAGAGGACAAGATACATATAATACGTTAGTTAAGGTGTCTCTATAAAATTGAAACTTGCCACTGCATAGGAAGAATGATTGCTTTTTATGGATGCAACAAAGAGACCTGTGGTCAAACACTGGTCAGTACCTAGGGGGCAGCCTGTAGATGTTATTTTTACTATGCGTTTTTTTCTAATTCAACACTAAGACTGTTATTTTTTAAATGTTACCGACAGGCAAACCATAACAGAGACCATATAATTGAGCCGCGCCATGTGAAAACCAACATAGTGGGTTTGCGACCAGTATGGTTCCAGACCAGCCTGCGCATCAGGTCAGGATCCATGCTGTTCACTTTCAAAGCCCCTTGCAATTAGAGAAACTGTTAGCAAACAGCATGGATCCTGACCAGACTGCGCGGATGCGCAGGCTGGTCTGGATCCATGCTGGTCGGAAATCCACTATGTTGGTTTTCTCATGGCACGGCTCTTGCATATGTTTATCAAAACATTCAGGGACAGACTTAAAACTTTAGCAAATAATGTCAAGGCTAAACTGATGAATTTACTGTATTAGCGGCATACATAATTCACCTTAAAGTCTTAACAAATAGTTGGGTCTGAACTGGTACAAGCGAGAAAATCAACAGTTTTCAATAAAACAAACAAAACGACAACCACCTCACTAGGGGAAAAACGATCTAAAACAAAGTTAAGAAACTGAATAAAACAAATGGCATGGACATACAAATGACATGGACACATGTCATATCTGGTCCCAACAATAATATAATAATATTACGGTTAAAGTGTTATCCTTGCGTAGCATGTGATGTCTAGTGAATTCATATAGTGGATATATGCAGTTTAGTTTAGCGCGAGGTGTTGATCACGTGACATTTCTATTGGTGAACTCGTGTTCATTCAGTAAGTAGCTGAAGAAGGACGAGGTGTCAATAGCAGGTACAAGGACGAAGACAAAACGAAGAAAAGGAAAGGTAAATAAATGAAATACGGTTAGGTCAATTAAGCAAAGCTTCAGTTTAACAGTGTTTAATGTTTAGAGTTTCTACTTTGTAAATTTGATGAGGTTTTTCAGGTAAATTTCATTTGCTCTTGTCTTCGTGACAAAATTCCCGCCTATTTTGTTGTGAACCTAAGACGTCTTATTGGTTTGCTAGGCTTAGAACCAGTTTCCTGTATAATCCATTGTGATTTGCTAGGGAGATAGTCCCAAGTTCCTAACCCTTGACCAATCCACCCCAGCGTGGTATGGTTACCACTGTTTGCTTCTTTGGGTTGGCTGCCTTTTTAGAGTTAGCAATTTGAGGTCAAGATTTTGTGTGTACTCTGTAAACTGTTATCTCAATACCAAGTAATGGGAATCACTGTCCCCTGTCCCCTGTAATGATCTGACATGCTTCGCACAGTTTCCATAACTCTACTTAGTATTTTTACAAAATTTACAACATTTTGGAGTTAGTTAGCAAGTTGAGGTTATGTTTTTATATTACCTACCTGCTAAACTGTTATCTCAATACCAAATTATGGTAATCACTGTCTCTAAAATGTCCACTGTAATGATCTGACATGCTTTGAACAGTTTCCATAACTCTACCTTGCATTTTTACAAAATGTGCACCTTTTTAGAGTTAGCAATTTGAGGTCAAGATTTTGTGTGTACTCGGTAAACTGATATCTCAATACCAAGTAATGGGAATCACTGTCTCCTGTCCCCTGTAATGATCTGACATGCTTCGCACAGGTTCCATATAATGCTACTGTGCATTTTTACAAAATTTGCACCTTTTTAGAGTTAGCAATTTGAGGTAAAAATTTTGTATGTACTCTGTAAACTTTTATCTCTATACCAAGTAATAGGAATCACTGTCACCTGTCCATTGAAATGAACTGACATCCTTCGCACAGTTTCCATAACTCTACTTAGCATTTTTACAAAATTTACAACATTTTGGAGTTAGTTAGCAATTTGAGGTTAAGGTTTTGTATTACCTACCTGGTAAACTGTTATCTCGATACCAAATTATGGTAATCACTCTCTCTTAATTGCCCACTGTAATGATCTGACATGCTTCACACAGTTTCCATAACTCTACTTTGCATTTTTAGAAAATTTGCACCTTTTTAGAGTTAGCAATTTGAGGTCAAGATTTTGTGTGTACTCTGTAAACTGTTATCTCTATACCAAGTATTGGGAATCACCGTCTCCTGTCCATTGAGATGAACTGACTTGCTTCGCACAGTTTCCATAGCTCTACTTTGCATTTTTACAAAATTTGCAACTTTTTGGAGTTAGTTAGCAATTTGAGGTTAAGGTTTTGTATTACCTACTTGGTAAACTGTTATCTCAATACCAAATTATGGTAATCACTGTCTCTTAATTGTCCACTGTAATGATCTGACATGCTTCGCACAGGTTCCATAACTCTACTTTGCATTTTTACAAAATTTGCACCACTTCAGAGAAAGTAATTTGAGATTAAGTTTTCGTATGTACCAGGTAAACAGTTATCTCAATACCAAATAATGGAATCACCATCTCCTAATTGTCCACTGTGATGATCTGACATGCTTTGCACAGGTTCCATAACTCTACTTTGCATTTTTACAAAATTTGCACCTCTTAGAGTTAGCAATTTGGGGTTAAGTTTTTGTATGTACCCGGTAAACTGTTATCTCAATACCAAGTATTGGGAATCACTGTCTCTTAATTGTCCACTATGATGATCTGACTTGCTTCGCACAGTTTCCATAGCTCTACTTTGCATTTTTACAAAATTTGCAACTCTTTGGAGTTAGTTAGCAATTTTAGGTTAAGGTTTTGTATTACCTACTTGGTAACCTGTTATCTCAATACCAAATTATGGTAATCACTGTCTCTTAATTGTCCACTGTAATGATCTGACATGCTTCGCACAGGTTCCATAACTCTACTTTGCATTTTTACAAAATTTGCACCTCTTTAAAGTTAGCAATTTGAGGTTTCGTTTTTGTATGTATCCAGTAAACTGTTCTCTCAATATCAAGTAATGGGAATCACTGTCATTTAACTGTCCACTGTGATGATCTGACATGCTTCGCACAGGTTCCATAACTCTACTTTGCATTTTTACAAAAAAATGTCCCTTTTCCAACTCTGTAGTTTTAGGTTAATTTTTTTAAATATATATTATATACTAAAATGTAAACAAAATCTTAACCATCTGTTGGCATGATTTTGGGAAATCTTACCTTGCATTTTGGGAAATATCTCTGCCACAGTTGGGAAAAAATAGTATATTTTTGGATTGGGAAGTAGCCTTATACAGGCCTCTGTTATATAAGGATGAAAAGCTCTGCCTATTAAACTGTTATCTCAATACCAAGTAATGGGAATCACTGTCATTTAATTGTCCACTGTAATGATCTGACATGCTTTGCACAGGTTCCATAACTCTACTTTGCAATTTTACAAAAAATGTCCTTTTCCATCTCAGTAGTTTTAGGTTAGGTTTTTATATGTATACAGTAAACATACTTATACATGCATCTCTTGTCTCTTTATTGTCCATTGCTCTGACATGCTTCGCACAGGTTCCATAACTCTGCTTTGCATTTTTACAAAATTTGCGCCACTTTAGAGTTAGTAATTTGAGATTAAGTTTTCATATGTACCAGGTAACAGTTATCTCGATACCAAATAATGGGATCACCATCACTTAATTGTCCATGTGAATGGATAGAAACTTCAGTCACTTAACCGCTATGCACAGGTGCCATAACTCTTATTTTGCATTTTTACAAAATCATGCTCCTTTCAACTTAGCACTTCTTGGTTACGTTTCGCATATGGTATGTGAGCTAAAACTCGGGACCAACTGTTGGTAATGGATAGAAACTTCACAAACTTGTCCATATTCAAATGATTTGATATTATACTTTGCACTAGTTTCAGTATTAAACTCTACTTTGCATTTTTACAAAATTGTGCCTCTTCTTTTAAAAATTTGACTTAGCAACTTAGTTTTTGTATGCGAGCTTGTAAAAATAAAGTGTTACTGTCCTTCAACAGCTCTTCTTATTTTAAACAAAAGTAAGACAGAGTGTGTCTTAAACACTAGTTCCCTTAGTATTTTAAAGGTCATTTAAGATCTGGCTTGTAATCCAGTATCTAGTAATTTCTAAGATTTCAAAGGATTAAAATTTCTTGGATACATTACATACAATCTCAACTTGGTATTGTAGTGATACATTTCTGTCAGTTTTTGCGGGATCTTTTGAAAACTATATTACAGGCAAGTTATGAAGACAATATTCCCAACTGAATATTTTAGCCATGGATATGTAATGGGAAATAGATTTACATTCTAAACAATTAACAGCTCAAATTTGAATTTAAGTTAACTTGAACCATTGTCTGCAAAAATGTTCAGAAAAGTTTGTTTGGCACTAAAAAGCTTGTTCGGCTCAGAAACAATATCCCCTTAAATTTACATAGGAAAACAATTTGTTCTAAACCATTAGCATATAAAATTTACAATTAATTTGAATCAATATTCTCTAAAATGTTTAGAAAAGCTTGTTTGGCTATGAACCAGTATCCTCTGAAAGTGACATGGGAAAATCAGTTTACATTCTGAACTATCAGCATCTAACATTTGCCAGCTTTTTATTTGGACCAGTATTTTATAAAGTATTTACAAAATCTGGTTTGGCTGTAAACAGTATTATTCTCTGGAAGTTGCACAAGAATAAAATATTCATTCTTATAAAAATCATCTTAAAATTTGCAGTTAATTTGTACCAATGTTTTCAAAAATGTTCTGAAAAGCTTGTTTGGCTCTTAACCAGTATTGTCTGGAAATTTCATGTGAAAGAAACGTTTGTTACCAATGAACCGCATCATCTAAAATTTGCAGTTGATTTGGACCAGTATTCTTAAAAATGTTCAGAAAATTTGTTTGGCTCTAAACCAGTATTCCCTGAAAGTTACAAAAACATTTTACATTCTGAACCATCAGCATCCAAAATTTGCAGTGAATTGAACCAAATTCTATTAAATGTTTAGAAAAGTTTATTTGGCTCTAAGCCAATTAGGATCCCATAAAAAGTCAGGTTAGATGTGTAAGTTTATAGGTCAACAGAAATTATAAGCACTTACAAAGTTATTCTTTAAAAGCCATTGTATTAACTAGAACACATTTTTAGCTCATCTGATTTTTTGAAAAAAAAACCAGTGTAATAATATACCGATTATTTAAGGGATGGGAACGAATATTGAAAAGTGATGAGTTATTGTCATCACTTGAGCGGTTGTCGGCGTCGGCGTCGGCTGGTTAAGTTTTATGTTTAGGTCAGCTTTTCTCCTAAACTATCAAAGCTATTGCTTTGAAACTTGGAATACTTGTTCACCATTATAAGTTGACCCTGTATAGCAAGAAACATAACTCCATCTTGCTTTTTGCAAGATTTATGGCCCCTTTTGTACTTAGAAAATATCAGATTTCTTGGTTAAGTTTTATGTTTAGGTCAACTTTTCACCTAAACTATCAAAGCTATTGCTTTAAAACTTGCAACACTTGTTCACCATCATAAGTTGACCCTGTACAGCAAGAAACATAACTCCATCATGCCTTTTGCAAGATTTATGGCCCCCTTTTGGACTTAGAAAATATCAGATTTCTTGGTTAAGTTTTATGTTTAGGTCAACTTTTTCTCTTAAACTATCAAAGCTATTGCTTTGAAACTTGCAACACTTGTTCACCATCATAAGCTGACCCTGTACAGCAACTCCATCCTGCTTTTTGCAATAATTATTGCCCCTTTTGGACTTAGAAAATCATTTTCTTGGTTGAGTATTATGTTTAAGTCACTTTTCTCATAAACTATCAAAGCTATTGCTTTAAAACTTGCAACAATTTTTCACCATCATATGTGGACACTGTACATCAAGAAACATAATCTTTCAATCTGCTTTTTGCAAGAATTGATGGCCCTTTTAGACTAGAAAGATCATGGTAGATATATTTCTTTACACAAAAAAATTCAGATGAGTGTCAAGCACCTGCAAGGCGGTGCTCTTGTTTAGCTTTTTAACAGTATGTTTCCTGTAAAGGCATAAAATTTCTAAATTGGGAAAACAATCATTATGCTCCCTTGCAACCAATAACATTAAACCAATTGATTTGGTATGATTCTAATAAAATTAATAAAATTTTGCTCATAAAAACCAAAAAAATTCAGTTGCCCTTTTTTTTTGTTTTTGGTTTTGGGGGTAGTTTTTTATTTGTGTTGTTGATAATAATTTAAAATTATTTCAAATAAATACTTATATTAGGTAGGGCAGGCAGGCTTTTTGCATGCTGTACACTTTCCAGTAGCATTTTTTATTTTTAATGTTCTGGTGCATAATTATACATCTAGAATCTGAATTAGCCCGTTATACTTAAACCGACTTGGAACTTCAATGTTGAAAGTGACATCCTTCCCTTGCACAGCATGTTCCCCAGCACGCATCCCACATTTGCTTGTCTGTTCTTCCTTATTCATAAGGGTCAAAGCCAATTAAAGTATAGTGTACAGTCCAAATGTTATTTAAATAATTACATCTGTTGGTATGTAATAGTTTGTCTGCTCAAAGTATTTTAATTGTATATCAACTATGTAAAAGATTCTGTAAATTTAGGCATGTCATGTAAATTATTCAGAGCCAGTAGCTTGTATGCAAGGTCACAACAAAGGGCACTTCAATATACTGACATTAAATTTTGAATATTTCAGTGAATTACAATGGAAACTTTACACAAATGTAGCATAATAAAGGTATTGGTGTTGGTCGTTCCTCACGATTGGGGGATTATTTGCGATAGCGAAAAGATTAGCTACGTAACTGGATTTCATTACATGTATATTAAAGGACATTTCCAGGGCACTTAGTCGTGTGTGTAAGACATTACAGATTTGTCTTTAGCTTATTTTACACGCTAGAACAGAGTAAAAGGAACATGACTCATTTTAGATTATTATGCTGTTATATAATTTTAGGTGGTAAAATACTAATTCATTACTTAAAATGTGACAAGAAATTCCCATTTCCCTAGGATTGACTGGTTCTTGTTTCTCTGAAAAGTACTAGTAAACACAATGAAATAAGGTGGATATGTAAGACATGGTTAAACTGTTCATGTTTCCGAACAGCAAACTATACCTTTTAGAAGGCAAGATGGAAATTTTAATTTTGTATAGAATGTACTGGTCCTTATTTAGCTCTTATCTTTGTAGGTCATAATTAGCAATTTGTTGAGAAAAAAATTATGGTGCATCATTTAAAACAATATAGGGTTTGAAAAGCTAAGGGGACACTGCTTCTGGTTCCTGTATTGTATTAATTTAATTTAGTGGACAGTGTCATATAGATAAAGGCAACAGAATACTGTACTATAGAGGAAGTTCTGTCATTTCGAATACAAAGACGCTACTGGTTTATGAAACTTTCCAGGATATTTGCAATTTTGTAAAACAACTTTGTAAATATTGGTTTCAAATGTTTTGGCTTTATGTTGACTGTAAAGGTGGATATGCGAATGGGGGCATCAATGGCCTCAACCAAACTTACCCGCCGTTCCATAGAAAAAATTACTGTTAAATAATGGTGTTTAAATCCCAAACCAATTCAACCAAACTTACAGAGATTATTCAAAAAACTAAACCTTGACAGATAGTATAATCTAAGGTTAATCCCTAAGATTAGGCTTGAATTCAAAAGATGGACGAAAAAAGTCTTTAATTCATATTAATAATTTAAGTTTCTTTTTTTCATAAATAAGTTTAAAATGGTAAATTGGTCTTTGTATACATTTAATTTAATGTGTTACATACAGCCACAGGTCAGTGACTCAATGTCTTTGGTTTAATGTCTCAGAATCCATGTGAAAAGGTCTTAAGTTGATTGAGTTTTTCTATAAACCAGTCATTTTTGGACCTGTATAAAAATATTATTTCTGGAGTTTACTGCTTTGAATTAATCAAAATCTTTTTTCTTAAATTGAGTACCTTACTTTCTTTGCAAATATTAATTCTGGTCTCAATTACATAGTATCAGCTTTAGGATTCTTGCAGATTTAGCTTTATTTATTTGCTAAAAATAACATTTGCTTATGTGAATGTTTAATAGATTCTTTTAAGACATTGCAAATTTATTTGTAGGACAAGAAATTTTTATTTGGGAACTACACATCATTAGGAAGTACAATATTTAACAACAATACAAATTACCTTTGTTTTGCAATTCTTAAATTTCAATCACCGCTAAGTTAAAGAAAGATTAGCATGGCGGATTTACAAGCAATCAAAATGGATATAATTTTGAAGCTAATATAGATGAGTAATAATACATGTATTCTTAAATAGTTGGCAGGGTAGGGGCACAACAAAGGTCAATAAATTGTGTTGTATAATTCCATGCTAATACATTAAAAACTTTTTCACAAACTACAATATCTTTTCATGGTTATTCTGAAACAATGAATCACTTCATAAGTACATAGCTGCATGATAACAAGCTGCTAATGTTTTAATTACTTTTAGAAGAGTATACTTCAGGTATATTCAGTGTAAGTGTTCCACTATTAAAGGTTTGCCACTGTAAAGGTGTTCCGTAAAAGTGATCACCACTGTAATAATTTAAGGCATCAGTTATTGTTGTTACACCAAATATACATTTTTACTGGCAATATATTTCATCCAGTAGTATATACTACATAGGGTAGATAACCCTACTTAAAGCATACAGCTATTAAAGGGAAGACACTGAATTTATTGTAAAGTGTATGTAATACATGTATTTATGTTGAATGAAAGGTGTCTGCCAATGTTCTTTAAAAATGCAATATACTGTTAAAATACTACCTTATCATTTATTTTGTCAATGCTTGCAGCCAGGCTGGTTTAGTGAAAATCCAAGAGCAACAGACCACTGGTTAAGATAGAAAAGCTATTACTTCTTGCATTTAGTAATAATTTCAACTGTTAGGGATATGGTAGGATGAGGCAAAACAAAAACTGGCTGTTGGTTTCAGAGAACTACCATATCACCACAATTTAAGGACATTTTTGGCCAGAATTCATTTATTTTTGGACTAAATTTCAGAAGATAGGGATAAGGTAGCTTAAGGTGTTAACTGCCACTGTTTGTTTGATTGTGTTTAGTCATTTGAGTGTAAGAAATTTTGTGAGTCATCGATCCTAACTGCTGACGAGATACTGCTGTAAATAGACTGCCAGAAATTTTGGCTTTTTGGTTTATATAGAGACTGGCAGCTTCATGGACGTGTAGTATTTTTTTTTTCTAGCCACTGTCAAACTTGACAGTCGTAGGGATATTACACTACCATGTCATTATGCTTGCACATGAAAATGTAGCAAGTTGAGCCATCTAAGTTTAGTGAAAGTCCTGAACTTGTAAGTTAACTGGCATGTCAAAGAATGACAGAGTTTTTATATTTTGCAGTGTTAGGGACCGTTTCAACCATTTTTGTCAATTTATTGTATTGTATTATTTCATCAGTATTAGGTTTTAGGACTGTGGTAGAGTGGGTCAGTTTATCAATTATCATAGTGATAGTAACTGCCTACTGGTCTTGGAAGTTAAACTACCACATTTTACATTTATATATAATCATATTTTTGTGATATGGTAGGATAAGCAAAGAAATGCTGGCAATTGGTTTCAGAAAACTACCATATCAGTATTTCAAGGGCAGTTTTGGCCAGGACGTGCTTTGAGCAGTATTTTTCTCTGTGCTCCGATCAACCCATCAAAATTATCCCTACATTAATATTTTTACCTGTGAAATAGATAGTGACAATTTATACATTGTTTTTTTTTTTGTTTTTTTTTTTGTGCATTGGTTAAATCTCAAATCATTATCACTGTAATCTACAGTAGTGTTTGGTTTGCACTAAAAGAAAAACAAATTTGGAGTACAGCAATTTTTTTTATAGTTGCACGTGCCTGTATTTTTGAAAATATTTTTTATCTAAATTTCAAAAAAATAGGGATGACATGGTAAAATAAAGGTTAACATGAACAACTAAATTTTTTTAAAATAGCAACATGTAGGTATAGATTCTGACATTTTAGGTTTCAAAGCTGATATATCATAAAATAAATTTTTTAATGTTTACTGATTTTTTCACTGGAATATACCTGAATATGTGTACTAATAATTTAATTATATATATAATTAATTATTGTATTGTTACATTACTAAAGTACAGTAAATGAATATCAAATTCAAAATTGCTTTTTAAAACAATGGACGGACTAGTTGAATTAGTAATGTTGTAAAACAGTGGCAGGATTAGATTTTTTGTCAAAACAAATTACTTCTAAAATTTTTGTTTTAATTTGTGTTATACACAGTAGTAAGGTTATTTGTAACCTACAGTGGCAAGTGAATTTATTTTGTAACATAATGTGGCAAGGTCTTTAAGTGAATTTATTTTGTAACATAATGTGGCAAGGTCTTTAAGTGAATTTATTTTGTAACATAAAACAGCAAGGTCTTTAAGTGAATAGATTTTGTAACATAATGTGGCAAGGTCTTTAAGTGAATTTATTTTGTAACATAAAGCGGCAAGGTCTTTAAGTAGATTGAACATTATTCAATCTGTGTAAGGGGGTATAACCATGTTGAGGTTTCATATTCTGCCTAGCTAAATTTACTATGCAAATCAGAAACAGTTAAGGTCATTTTATGTTTTCTTTAAAGATTACGACCAAGTGCGGATTTTTGCTATACTCTGATTTTTCAAAAATGGTCTTAATGTTTATATCCTTCATGAGTAGCTGAGTAATTAGACTGAAGAAACTTAAAGAATAAATAATCCTCATTACAAGATAACAGACTTGCAGCTCAAAGGTCAAGGTCATATTCAGAAGTCAATTAAATTGTTGTTGTTTTTTCTTGTCCAGTATAATTATAAATGTTTGAAGCAAGTACTGATTTTAAAGGAAACTTTGCATCAACATTGAACATTGCTTGGATTTTTGGAGTTATGGTGACATGTAACCATGGAAACAGTCCTTTGCATCAGTTTGTACCACATTCACTTTGAAAAAGGTTTGTGCCACTGATTTTCATTGAAGTTAATATGTCACTGCATACTTTAGAAATTACTTTACATTAATGGTGAATAAGCAGTGTAATGTAGGATACGTTCCATGCTATATAATAAAACTTATTTCACAAACTACAATATCTTTCATGGTATTTCTGAAATGAACTTCGTTACATAGTGAGTAAAGCTGCTGTTAATTTGGTTTAGAAGAGTAAAGTTATATTCTAGGATGTCCACTTTAAAGGTGTTGGCCACTGTAAAAGGTGTCTCAGTATAAAAGTGTCGGCCACTGTAATAATTTAAGGAATCAGTTATTGTTGTTACACCAAATATACATTTTTACTGGCAATATATTTCATCCAGTAGTATATACTACATAGGGTAGATAACCCTACTTAAAGCATACAGTTATTAAAGGGAAGACACTGAATTTATTGTAAAGTGTATGTAATACATGTATTTATGTTGAATGAAAGGTGTCTGCCAATGTTCTTTAAAAATGCAATATACTGTTAAAATACTACCTTATCATTTACTTTGTCAATGCTTGCAGCCAGGCTGGTTTAGTGAAAATCCAAGAGCAACAGACCACTGGTTAAGATAGAAAAGCTGTTACTTCTTGCATTTAGTAATAATTTCAACTGTTAGGATATGGTAGGATGAGGCAAAACAAAAACTGGCTGTTGGTTTCAGAGAACTACCATATCACCACAATTTAAGGACATTTTTGGCCAGAATTCATTTATTTTTGGACTAAATTTCAGAAGATAGGGATAAGGTAGCTTAAGGTGTTAACTGCCACTGTTTGTATGATTGTGTTTAGTCATTTGAGTGTAAGAAATTTTGTGAGTCATCGATCCTAACTGCTGACGAGATACTGCTGTAAATAGACTGCCAGAAATTTTGGCTTTTTGGTTTATATAGAGACTGGCAGCTTCATGGACGTGTAGTATATTTTTTTTTCTAGCCACTGTCAAACTTGACAGTCGTAGGGATATTACACTACCATGTCATTATGCTTGCACATGAAAATGTAGCAAGTTGAGCCATCTAAGTTTAGTGAAAGTCCTGAACTTGTAAGTTAACTGGCATGTCAAAGAATGACAGAGTTTTTATATTTTGCAGTGTTAGGGACCGTTTCAACCATTTTTGTCTATTTATTGTATTGTATTATTTCATCAGTATTAGGTTTTAGGACTGTGGTAGAGTGGGTCAGTTTATCAATTATCATAGTGATTATAACTGCCTACTGGTCTTTCAAGTTAAACTACCACATTTTACATTTATATATAATCATATTTTTGTGATATGGTAGGATAAGCAAAGAAATGCTGGCAATTGGTTTCAGAAAACTACCATATCAGTATTTTAAGGGCAGTTTTGGCCAGGACGTGCTTTGAGCAGTATTTTTCTCTGTGCTCCGATCAACCCATCAAAATTATCCCTACATTAATATTTTTTACCTGTGAAATAGATAGTGACAATTTATACATTTTTTTTTTTTTTTTTTTTTTTTGTGCATTGGTTAAATCTCAAATCATTATCACTGTAATCTACAGTAGTGTTTGGTTTGCACTAAAAAAAAACATTTGGAGTACAGCAATTTTTTTTATAGTTGCGCGTGCCTGTATTTTTTAAAATATTTTTTATCTAAATTTCAAAAAATAGGGATGACATGGTAATATAAAGGTTAACATGAACAACTAAATTTTTGTTAAAATAGCAACATGTAGGTATAGATTCTGACATTTTAGGTTTCAAAGCTGATATATCGTAAAATAAATGTTTACTGATTTTTTCACTGGAATATACCTGAATATGTGTACTAATAATTTAATTATATAATTAATTATTGTATTGTTACATTACTAAAGTACAGTAAATGAATATCAAATTCAAAATTGCTTTTTAAAACAATGGACGGACTAGTTGAATTAGTAATGTTGTAAAACAGTGGCAGGATTAGATTTTTTGTCACACAAATTACTTCTAAAATTTTTGTTTTAATTTGTGTTATACACAGTAGTAAGGTTATTTGTAACCTACAGTGGCAAGTGAATTTATTTTGTAACTTAAAGCAGCAAGGTCTTTAAGTGAATTTATTTTGTAACATAAAACAGCAAGGTCTTTAAGTGAATTTATTTTGTAACATAATGTGGCAAGGTCTTTAAGTGAATTTATTTTGTAACATAAAACAGCAAGGTCTTTAAGTGAATATATTTTGTAACATAATGTGGCAAGGTCTTTAAGTGAATTTATTTTGTAACATAAAGCAGCAAGGTCTTTAAGTGAATTTATTTTGTAACATAAAGCAGCAAGGTCTTTAAGTGAATTTATTTTGTAACATAAAGCAGCAAGGTCTTTAAGTAGATTTAACATTGTTCAATCTGTGTAAGGGGGTATAACTGTGTTGAGGTTTCATATTTTGCCTAGCTAAATTTACTATGCAAATCAGAAACAGTTAAGGTCATTTTTGTTTTCTTTAAAGATTACGACCAAGTGTGGATTTTTGCTATACTCTGATTTTTCAAAAATGGTCTTAATAATGTTTATATCCTTCATGAGTAGCTGAGTAATTAGACTGAAGAAACTTAAAGAATAAATAATCCTCATTACAAGATAACAGACTTGCAGCTCAAAGGTCAAGGTCATATTTAGAAGTCAATTAAATTGTTGTTGTTTTTTTCTTGTCCAGTATAATTATAAATGTTTGAAGCAAGTACTGATTTTAAAGGAAACTTTACATCAACATTGAACATTGCTTGGCTTTTTGGAGTTATGGTGACATGTAACCATGGAAACAGTCCTTTGCATCAGTTTATACCACATTCACTTTGAAAAAGGTTTGTGCCACTGATTTTCATTGAAGTTAATATGTCACTGCATACTTTAGAAATTACTTTACATTAATGGTGAATAAGCAGTGTAATGTAGGATAAGTTCCATGCTATATAATAAAACTTATTTCACAAACTACAATATCTTTCATGGTATTTCTGAAATGAACTTCATTACATAGTGAGTAAAGCTGCTGTTAATTTGGTTTAGAAGAGTACAGTTATATTCTAGGATGTCCACTTTAAAGGTGTTGGCCACTGTAAAAGGTGTCTCAGTATAAAAGTGTCAGCCACTGTAATAATTTAAGGAATCAGTTATTGTTGTTACACCAAATATACATTTTTACTGGCAATATATTTCATCCAGTAGTATATACTACATAGGGTAGATAACCCTACTTAAAGCATACAGCTATTAAAGGGAAGACACTGAATTTATTGTAAAGTGTATGTAATACATGTATTTATATTGAATGAAAGGTGTCTGCCAATGTTCTTTAAAAATGCAATATACTGTTAAAATACTACCTTATCATTTACTTTGTCAGTGCTTGCAGCCAGGCTGGTTTAGTGAAAATCCAAGAGCAACAGACCACTGGTTAAGATAGAAAAGCTATTACTTCTTGCATTTAGTAATAATTTCAACTGTTAGGGATATGGTAGGATGAGGCAAAACAAAAACTGGCTGTTGGTTTCAGAGAACTACCATATCACCACAATTTAAGGACATTTTTGGCCAGAAATCATTTATTTTTGGACTAAATTTCAGAAGATAGGGATAAGGTAGCTTAAGGTGTTAACTGCCACTGTTTGTATGATTGTGTTTAGTCATTTGAGTGTAAGAAATTTTGTGAGTCATCGATCCTAACTGCTGACGAGATACTGCTGTAAATAGACTGCCAGAAATTTTGGCTTTTTGGTTTATATAGAGACTGGCAGCTTCATGGACGTGTAGTTTTTTTTTTTTCTAGCCACTGTCAAACTTGACAGTCTTAGGGATATTACACTACCATGTCATTATGCTTGCACATGAAAATGTAGCAAGTTGAGCCATCTAAGTTTAGTGAAAGTCCTGAACTTGTAAGTTAACTGGCATGTCAAAGAATGACAGAGTTTTTATATTTGCAGTGTTAGGGACCGTTTCAACCATTTTTGTCTATTTATTGTATTGTATTATTTCATCAGTATTAGGTTTTAGGACTGTGGTAGAGTGGGTCAGTTTATCAATTATCATAGAGATAGTAACTGCCTACTGGTCTTGGAAGTTAAACTACCACATTTTACATTTATATATAATCATATTTTTGTGATATGGTAGGATAAGCAAAGAAATGCTGGCAATTGGTTTCAGAAAACTACCATATCAGTATTTTAAGGGCAGTTTTGGCCAGGACGTGCTTTGAGCAGTATTTTTCTCTGTGCTCCGATCAACCCATCAAAATTATCCATACATTAATATTTTTTACCTGTGAAATAGATAGTGACAATTTATACATTGTTTTTTTTTTTTTTTTTTTTTTTTTTTTTTTTTTTTTTTGTGCTTTGGGGTTAAAATCTAATTTCATTACCCACTGTAATCTACAGTAGTTTTTGGTTTTTTGCACTAAAAAAAAAAAATTTTGGGATACAGAAATTTTTTTTAAAGTTGCATGGGGCCTGTTTTTTTTAAATTTATTTTTTTTTCAAAAATTTAAAAAAAATAGGGATGACATGGTAAAAAAAAAGGTTAAAACATGAACAACAAAATTTTTTGTTAAAATAGCAACGGGTGGGGATAGATTCTGACTTTTTTGGTTTCAAAGCTGTTATATCATAAAAAAAAATTGTTGATGATTTTTTCACTGGAATATACCTAATATGTTTTACTAATAATTTTTATAAAATTTAAATTATTGTATTTTTTACTTTTACAAAAGTACAGAAAATGAATTTTCAAATTAAAAAATTGTTTTTAAAAACAATGGAGGGGACGGGGTTTAAATTAGAAATGTTGAAAAAAACCCCCCTGGCAGGATTAGTTTTTTTGTCAAAAATTACTTTAAAATTTTTTTTTTAAAATTTGTGTTATACACAGTAGTAAGGTTTTTTGTAACCTTACTTTTGGCGAGGGGAATTTTATTTGAAAATTTAAAAGCAGCAAGGTTCTTTTAAGTGAATTTATTTTTTTTAACAAAAAACAGAAAGGGGTTCTTTAAGTAAATTTATTTTGAAACTTTTTTGTGGAAGGTTTTTTTAAGTGAATTTATTTTGTAACATAAAACAACAAGGTTTTAAGTGAATATATTTTTTTAACTTAATGTGACAAGGTTTTTAAAGGGTGAATGTGAATTTATTTTGAAACATAAAAAAGAAAGGTTTTTAAAGGGGAAATATATTTTGTAACATAATGTAGCAAGGTTTTTTAAGTGAATTTTTTTTGTAACTTTAAAGCGGAAAAGGGTTTTAAAAAGGGTGAATTTTTTTTGAAACATAAAGCGGAGGTTTTTAAAGTAAATTTTTTTTTTAACTTTAAAGGGCGCAAGGCTTTAAGTAGATTTAACAGGGTTCAATTGTGAAAGGGGGTTTTTTCCCATGTTGGGGGTTTTTTTTTATTTGCCTAGCAAAATTTACTAGGCAAATCAGAAACAGTTAAGGTAATTTTGGGGTTTTTTTTAAAAGATTACGCCCAAGTGGGGATTTTGCTATACTCTGTTTTTCAAAAATGGTTTAATGTTTTTTACCTTAAAGAGTAGCTGAGAAATTTTTGCTGAAGAAATTTAAAAGGAAAAAATAACCCTCATTAAAAGGGAAAAACAGACTTGCAGCTCAAAGGTCAAGGTTTATATTTTGAAGTCAAAATTAAAATTTTTGTTGTTTTTTTTTTTTGTCCGTATAATTATAAATGTTTGAACAAGTTTTTAATTTTTAAAAGGAAAAAAATTTTCAACAAATTGAACATTGCTTGGTTTTTTTGGTTATGGTGCATGAAAACCTGGAAAAAAGGGCCTTTGGATGGTTTGGACCACATCCCCTTTTAAAAAGGTTTGTGCCAAATGATTTTCATTTGAAGTTAAATTTTTCCACTGCCTTAAATTTAGGGAAAAAAGTTCCAATTTAGAAATGTTTAATTTAAAAGTATTTTATTAAAATTTCAATTATTTTGAAAAAAAAGTTTTATTGAATAGGTTATTTTGGGAAATTGGGTTTTGGTTACTTTTGTTTGCATACAATACTGTTGAAAATTTAATGACATTAGTTTTAAATTTAAAGGTTTTTTATTGAAACAACTTTATATTTCCACTGCCCTTTTATGAAAAAACATAAAGTGTTATCATTTTAAAAAAATTGATGCAACGGGCCCTTTACTGGAAAAAACTTACCTGAAAAAGAAAATTTTTAAAAAAGCATTTGGGTTTTTGGGGGAAATTGGGGTGTTTACAGTTTGGATTAAAAAGAATCCAAAAAAAATTTTTAAAAATTTTAAATTTTTTTCAAAACAACCCTTTTGGGAGAATTAAAGACGAATTACAATATTTGAAGAAAAACTTTTTACAATTTCTGGTCATTAAATTTAAAATTTGGGAATTTGCTGCTGGCATGTTTTTTGGGTTGGGCTTTTTTCTAAAATTGGGGTAAAAACAGTTCATGTACATTTATATAAGAAACCTACATTTTACTCCTTCCAAGCTAAGCAAACTTTTTTTATTGTTATTTATCTGCAATTTTTGTAGAATATCTTTGCAAAAAAAATTTTCCCTAAATACAGAATTTTTTGTGTTAGTTCAAGGGGCAAGGTCATTTGGTTTTTATTTTAAGGTCTCTTCTTTGTTAATAAAATGCACAAAAGCCCTTGCCATATTGAAACGTTTTTATGCAATAAAACAAATGGGTTTTCAAGCTTTAATTGGACCAAGAACTGATTTGAAATTGATTTTTAAATTTTTTTTTAACCGGGTTTAAAAAGGGAAAATAGTTTTAAGAAATTTTTTCCCCGGTTTTTTACCCTTTTTTGCTGGGCCAAAAAGTTAAAAATCACTTAAGAACAGTTTTTGGGGAATATTTCTATTGCCGGTTTGGGTAATAATTATATATTTAAAAAAATTTCCAAAAAGGGGTTTGTTTTGCAGTTTAAAAAAATTTTTCCCCAAATTTTTGGGCTGGGATTTATAGAAAATTATTGAAGGAAAGAGGGCATGGGTTCCTTTCTTTTGTTGTACTCCCCCAGCTTTTATTTGCACATTTTATCTAGCTTCCCACGGGTGTAATAATTTGTAGTTTTCCCGTGCTAGCCAAGGTGTTTACTCTAGTATCTTTCCTTTGTTCCTAAAGTGCCGCTATTACACCCACAAGCTTTAATATTACACATCTATCTAGTATCCCTCGGTTGCTACTAGTGTAGGTTTTCCCATGATGCTAGCAAGGTGTTTACTCTAGCTATCTTTCCTTTGTTCCTAAAGTGGCCGTATTACACCCACCAAGCTTTAATATTATACATTATCTTAGCTTTGTCCCTCTGCGGTGTACTAATAGTAGGTTTTCCCAGGATGCTAGCCAACGGGTTTACTCTAGCTATCTTTCCTTTGTTACTTAAGTCCGTATTACACCCACCAAGCTTTAATATTATACATCTATATAGCGGTTCCCACGGTGCTTTACTAATAGTAGGTTTTCCCATGATGCTAGCCAAGGTGTTTACTCTAGCTATCTTTCTTTGTTCCTAAAGTGCCGCTATTACACCCACCAAGCTTTAAGTATTCTACATTAGCTAGCTATCCCCATGGCGCTTATGATGTAGGTTTTCTGTGATGCTAGCAAGCTGATTACTCTAGCTGTCTTTCCTATGTTCTAAGAAGTGCGCTATTACACCCACCATGCTTTTATATTATCATCTAGCTAGCTATCTCTTGGCGCTACTAATAGTAGGTTTTCCCGTTGTGTTGCTAGCCAGATGATTACTCTAGCTGTCTTTCCTTTGTTCTAAAGTGCCTCATTACACCCACCAAGCTTTTATATTATACATTCCTTAGCTAGCTATTCCATGGCGCTACTAATAGTAAGGTTTCCCGTGATGCCAAGGTGTTTTCTGATCTATCTATCTATCTTTCTTCTATTCATCTGGTGTATTATTTATACCAGTATCTCTTTCTATCCATGTCTTTCAGTCTTTTAAATAGTTTTCAACAATGTCTACCTATATTTGACAAAAATCTTCAAACCTAATAGTTATGAAACTTAAATGTGCAAAATTATTAAAATTCTAGTCCAGCAAGCAAGTATACCATTATTAAATTTTTTAAAGCCCTGTTTTCATCATGCGTGCTATTGGTCACACCACAGGATGAAGATGTGGGATGGAGGATGGCAGTATCCATACTATTTGTTGCATCTCCAATTTTTTTATCTTCTATTTTTTATCAAAAGTTGTCAGATTCTTAATATCAAGACCAAGTCTAATAATGAGATGAATCAAGAGTTATGGCCCTTGAATTGTTTGATATTAGAGTGAAGTGTAGGTTGCTGTTCATTAGAATTTATAGTCTTGGATTTTATATTACCGGTAATGTCTAAAATTCTGTACCTGTCGGACGGGCATGAAGTTTTGGGCGTAGAAACACTTATGCTTTGATACTGAAGGCCACAATTTGTAAACATTTAAACTGGAAAATGCTAGGTTTAAAAATTTTGTGCATGGTAGTTCACTGGGGGCCTTGGGTATTTTTTTGTGGGTTGCAGTAAGAGTACCATTAATTACTGAAAATTGGCAATGGAATTTAAATAACATAGTGTAATAAATTGATGTTAAAATATTTTATTTTTTTTGGAGTTGGGGAGGGGGGGGGGGGTTCTTTTTTTTTTTTTAATTTTGGCACAGTTTGTTCTTTTTTATCATAGAATATAAGTTGCATTGTCTGTTTAAAAATGTTTTGTCTGAAACACATTGACAAGATATTATCTGGCAACTAATGGCAAAGTATTGTAGAATAATTGATATTATAGGTGTGTTGTAAATTGTATGAGTGGCATTGGTCTTCCTGGAAAGAACACAGTGGCACAGCCTTTAGCTTGCATTAATATATGAAGACAAGTTTTTTACAGGGTTCTTTCAGGTTACTTAATATATAAGTCTTTAGGTAGAATTAATATCTTAAGACACATTTCAAGGCCTGTAAGTTTCCATAATAAAAGAGGTACATGAATCATTGTAAGTATTTGAGTACAGTTCAAAATTATTAATTGTGGCCAGTTTTTTAACATCAATATTTTTTGTAACATATTTTTATCTGGAGTATACAATACTTTCATTATTCACTGTATTGCCAGTCTGTTTGAACTTAATCTTCAGAGTTATTGCTGGAATTAGTCAGAATTTGAAAATTCATTTTGCTTCAGAGCATATATTTTTTCACAGTGTATCTGTTAGCCTATATCAGTAAATCAATACTTGTTTCCAGCTGCAATTTCATCCTATTTAAACCAAAACACTAAAACTTAGATCAACAACAATGTTGGTATACATCATGGTCTATTAAAAGTCAAATCTTTAGATCTTTTTAAAATGATTTTTTTTTTTAATATATTGGATTAATAATCTAGGTAAAATCAGTTGCAATGTCTGTTTAAGGAATCATTTTATTATGAAGACAAACAGTGGTAGTAAGGTTAAGGGAATGTGCTAAAGTTGATAAAATGTGTTAAACATGTGCATTGGCATGTTCCCTGACTGCTGTTTATTAAAAACATTGATAAAATTATCCAATAGTAAAGCCACAAGTATACAGCCTCTTGAATGCTCTAGTTTTCATATATCATGATGTCTTTAGCTCTCTTCATACAAACTTAAAAATTTAATCTCTAAACACTCCCTGTGGGCTGTCATAGTTTGCCTGTATAGAAAAGTCAAGGTAGATTTTGGTAATCTAATCATTGACTTGGTACAAGGTCAAGTCATAGAAAAAAACCTTAAACAATACTAATATGGATTGTTTTTCTGCTAAACCTTGAAGGATGTCAGAAAGTTTGAAAGAAATTAAGATTTAGGTATTAGACTACTGGGAACTTGGTTATCTTTGGTCCAGCTGATCCCTTAACTGTTGATCTAGCCTGCAATTGGTAGCATTGAGTGATTCTGGTGCTTAATACATCATAAAAGGGAAGCCGTGTTAGTGCAACTTGTCTCAATCCTGCTCCAGAAAGGGGTTTATAGAAAGGTTGTTTCCGGTGGTTTAACTGAATGATGGGAATCGGGGAGTAAGATAGGTCATAGGTCCAGTTATTTACAGAACTGGAGCGGAGAAAACTAGTTACTTTCTCCTAACTACACGAGGTCTTTAAAAATATATAGAAAGTAGTAAATTGTCAATCTATAAGCCCGAAAATTGTACTGTTACAATGTCGTTGACAAGCCCTTGTTTTTGTAGAAGAGGTATTCTCTGCCAAACCTAATTGAAGCATGTCAGAAGGTTTGGTTTTAAGAGATTAAGATAGGATTGGTTTTCTTGGTTTAAAACCGATCCTTAACTGTTGATCCTAGCTCAATTGGTAACATTGAGGATTCTGGTGCTTAGATATCCGGAAATGGAGCCACGTGTTGAGCAACTGGTTACTAATCCTGCGCCAGAAGGGTTTAGGTAAAGGTTGTTCCTGAGGGTAAGAAAGGTGGAATCGGGAGAAAGGAAAGATAGGTCATAAGGGTCCAGTTATTTACAGAATGGCGCAGAGAAAATTGTTACTTTCTCTAACTACACGAATTCTTTTAAAATGTAATACAAAGTAGTAATTGGTCATCTAAGTCAAAATGTACTGTTACTATGTCAATTGCAAAAGCCCTTGTTTACTCTATAGAAGAGGTATTCTCTGCCAAACCTAGTTGAAGCATGTCAGAAGGTTTGGTTTTTAGAGATTATTAGATAGGAACTTGGTGATCTTGGGTTCAAAAAACAGATCGTTAAAATTGTTTGATCTAGCCTGCAATTGGTAACATTGAGGATTCTGGTGCTGATGATATCCGTAAAATGGAGCCGTGTAGAGCAACTGGTCTCAATCTGCGCAAGAAGGGTTTAGATAATGGTTGTTCCTGTGGGTTAAGAAAAGAGGAATCAGGGAGTAAGATAGGTCATAACGGTCAGTTTTACAGAACTGGAGCAGAGAATAGTGTGACTATTTCTCCTAACTACACGAGGTATTTTAAAAATCTAATACAAAGTAGCAATTGGTCATCTAAGTCAAAATGTATTGTTACTAGGTCAGTTGCGAAAGCCCTTGTTTACTCTATAGAAGAAGTATTCTCTGCCAAACCTAATTGAAGCATGTCAGAAGGTTTGGTTTTAAGAGATGAAGATAGGAACTTGGTTATCTTGGGTTTAAAACAGATTCCTTAATTGGTAGCCATTGAGGATTCTGGTGCTTATATAGCGTAAATGGAGCCGTGTTAGAGCATCTGGTCTACATCTTGCGCCAGAAGGGTTTAGATAATGGTTGTTCTGTGGTGTTAAGAAGATGGGAATCGGGGAGTAAGTAGGTCATAAGGTCCAGTTATTACAGAAAACTGGAGCGGAGAAACTAGTTAACTTTCTCCTAACCTACACGAGGTCTTTTAAAAATATAATAACAAGTAGTAATTGGTCATCTAAGTCAAATTGTGGTTGTTACCTAGGTCAGTTGGAAAGCCCTAGTCTTACTCTATGAAGGAGGTATTTCCTCCAATCCTAGTTTTGAGCATGTCAGAAGGTTTGGTTTTAAGAGATTAAGATCGGAAACTTGGTTATCTTGAGGATCAAAACTGATCCTTCAATGTTGATATAGACCTGCAATTGGTATCATTGAGGATTCTGGTGCTTATATACCGTTAAAATGGAGCCGGTAGAGCAACTGGTCTACATCCTGGCCAGAAGGTTTAGTAAAGGTTGTTCCTGTGGGTTAAGAAAGATGGGAATTGGGGAGTTAGATTGGTTTAAAGGTCCAGTTATTCATGAACGGAGCGGGAGAAAACCTAGTTACTTTCTCCTAACCTACATGAGGTCTTTTAATATGTAAAATACAAGTAGTAATTGGTTCAAATAAGCCGAATGTCTGTTACTATTAATTGCGAAAGCCCTTGTTAACACTATAGAAGAGTATTGTTCTGCCTAACCTACTTGAAGCATGTCAGAAGGTTAGGTTTTTAAGAGATTAAGATAAAAGGGAATTGGTTATCTTGGTTTTTCAAAACAGATCCCTTACTGTTGATCTAGCCTGCAATTGGTAACATTGAGGATCTGGTGCTTATATATCCGTTAAAATGGATGCGTGTTAGAGCAACTGGTCTACAATCCTGCGCCAAAGGGCCCCCCCCCCCCCCCCCCCCCCCCCCCGGTGGTGGGCGTATTTTAGATAAAAGGTTGTTCATGTGGGTAAGAAAGATGGGAATTGGGGAGTAAGATAGGTCATATAGGGTTCCAGTTATTACAGAACTGGAGCGGAGAAGAAACTAGTTACTTTCTCCTAACTACATGAGGTCTTTTAAATAATGATACAAAGTATAATGGTAATCTAAGCGAAATGTTCTGTTTTTATGTCATTGAGAAAGCCCTTGTTAACATGTAGAAGTGGTATTGTCTGCCTTACCTTCTTGAAGCATGTCAGGAAGGTTTTGTTTTAAGAGATGAAGATTAGGAACTTGTTATCTTGGGTTTTAAACAGATCCCTTAATGTTGATCTAGCCTGCAATTGGTACATTGAGGTTCTGGTGCTTATAATATCCGTTAAAATGGAGCCGTGTTAGAGCAACTGGTTCTACATTCATGTGCCAGAAGGGTTTAGAAAAGGTTGTTCTGTGGGTTAAGAAAGACGGGAATCAGGCAGGAGATAGATCATAAGGTTCCAGTTATTACAGGAAACTGGAGCAGAGAAACTAGTTACTTTCTCCTAACCTACACGAGGTATTTGTAATAAAGTAATTCAGTAGTAATTGGTCATCTAAGCCGAAATATCTGTTTACTATTCAGTTGAGGAAAGCCCTTGGTAGCATGTAGAAGAGGTATTGTCTGCCTAACATATTTGAAGCATGGCAGAGGTTTTGTTATAGAGGATGAAGATAGAACTTGGTTATCTTGGTTTTAAAAACAGATCCTGAACTGTTGATCTAGCTGCAATTGGTAACATTGAGGAAATTGGTGTTATATATCCGTAAAAGGAGGTGTATAAGAGCAACTGGTCTACAACTGCGCAGAATGTTTAGATAAAGGTTGTTCCTGTGGGTTAAGAAAGGATGGGAATCAGAGAGTAAAGATAGGTCATAAGGTTCAGTTAATTACAGAACTGGAGGGAGAAACTAGTTACTTTCTTTAACCTACATGAGGTCTTTAAAAAAATGTAATTCTTAGTAGTATGGTCATTTAAGCGAAATGTCTGTTACAGTGTCAATTGCGGAAAGCCCTTGTAACACTATAGAGAGGTATTGTCTGCCTAAGCTACTTGAAGCATGTCAGAAGGTTTTGTATTTAGGAGATGAAAGATGGAACCTTGGTTATCTTGGGTTTTAAAACAGATCCCTTAACTGTTGATCTAGCCTGCAATTGGTAACATTGGGATTCTGTTTGCTTTTATATCCTTAATAATGGGAGCTGTGCTTAGACAATGGGTTTAAATCTGCGCCGAGGGTTTAAGATAATAGGGTTGTTCTGTGGGTTAAGAAAGATGGGAATCGGGGGGTAAGATAGGTCATAAGGTTCAGTTATTACAGAACTGAGCGGAGAGAAAACTAATTACTTTCTCCTTACCTACAGGAGGTCTTTTATAAATGTAATTCAAAAGTAGAAATTGGTCATCTAAGCCGAAATGTCTGTTTACGGTATGTCCCCCCCATGGGAAGATTTTATTGTCTGATATCCTACTTGAAGCATGTCAGAAGGTTTTGTTATAAGAGATGAAGATAGGAACTTGGTTATCTTGGGTTTAAAACAGATCCCTTAACTATTGATCTAGCCTGACAATGGTAAATTGAGGATTCTGGTGCTTATATATCCGTAAATGGAGCCGTGTTAGCAGCAAGTGGTTTTACAATCCTGCGCCAGAAGGGTTTAGATAAAGGTTGTTCTGTGGGTTAAGAAAATGGGAATCAGGGTGTAATATAGGTCATAAGGTCAGTTATTACAGAACTGGAGCGGAGAAACTAGTTACTTTCTCCTAACCTACATGAGGTCTTTTAAAAATGTAATTCAAAGTACTAATTGGTAATCTAAGCCGAAATGTCTGTTATTATGTCAATTGAGAAAGCCCTTGTTAACACTGTAGAAGAGGTATTGTCTGCCTTACCTACTTGAAGCATGTCAGAAGGTTTTGTTTTAAGAGATGAAGATAGGACTTGGTTATCTTTGGTTAGAAAACAGGATCCCTTACTGTTGATCTAGCTGCAATTGGTACCATTGAGGATTCTGGTGCTTATATATCCGAAAATGTAGCCGATGTTCGAGCAACTGGTATACAATCCTGTGCCAGAAGGGTTTAGATTAAAGGTTGTTTTCCTGTGAGGTTAAGAAAAGACGGGAATCAAGGCAGTTAAGAAGATCATAAGGTCCAGTTATTACAGAACTGGAAGCAGAGAAACTAGTTACTTTCTCCTAACCTACACGAGGTCTTTTAATAATGTAATTCAAAGTAGAAATTGGTCATCTAAGCCGAAATATCTGTTACTATCTCAGTTGAGAAAGCCCTTGTTAGCACTGTAGAAGAGGTATTGTCTGCCTAACCTACTTGAAGCATGTCAGAAGGTTTTGTTATAAGAGATGAAGATAGGAACTTGGTTATCTTTGGTTTAAAACAGATCCCTTAACTGTTGATCTAGCCTGCAATTGGTAACATTGAGGATTCTGGTGCTTATATATCGTAAAATGGTGCTGTATAAGAGCAAAACTGGTCTACAATTCCGCGCCAGAAGGGTTTAGATAAAGGTTGGTCCTGTGGTTAAGAAAGATGGAATCAGGAGTAAGATAGGTATTAAGGTCCTGGTATTACAGAACTGGAGCGGGAGAAACTAGTTACTTTCTTCTAACCTACATGAGGTTCCTTTTAAAATGTAATTCAAAGTAGTAATTGGTCATCTAAGCGAAATGTCTGTTACAGTGTCCAATTGGAAAGCCCTTGTTAAACTATAGAAGAAGGTATTGTCTGCCTAACCTACTTGAAGCATTGTCAGAAAGGTTTTGTTTTAAGAGATGAAGATAGGAGCTTGGTTATCTTGGGGTTAAAACAGATCCCCTAACTGTTGATTCTAGCTGCAATTGGTTAACATTTGAGGAATTCTGGTGCCTTTTTTATCCTTAAAAGGGAGCTGTGTTAGAGCAATGGTTTACAATCCTGCGCCAGAAGGGTTTAGATTAAAGGTTTTTGTTCTGTGGGTTAAGAAAGATGGGAATCGGGGATAAGATAAGGTCATAAGGTTTCAGTTATTACAGAACTGGAGAGGAGAAACTAGTTACTTTCTACTACACCTACATGAGGTCTTTTATAAATGTAATTCAAAGTAGGAAATTGGTCCATTCTAAGCCGAAATGCTGTTACGATGTCAATTGGGAAGTGTATTGTCTGGCCTAACTACTTGAAGCATGTCAGGAAGGTTTTGTTTTTAAGAGATTAAGATAGGAACTTGGTTATCTTGGGTTTTAAAACAGATCCTAACTGTTGATCTAGCCTGCTTGGGTTTTAATAAACAAAAAATAAAAAAAACATTTGAGGATTTCTGGTGATTATATATCAGTTAAAATGGCTGTATAAGAGCAACTGGTCTACTATCCTGCGCAGAGGGTTAGATAAAGGTTGTTCCTGTGGGTTAAGAAAGATGGGAATCGGGGAGTAATATAGGTCATAGGTTCCGTATTACAGAAACTGAGCGGAGAAACTAGTTTACTTTCTTCTAACCTACCATGCGGTCTTTTAAAAATGTATTTCAAGTAGTAATTGGTCATTCTAAGCCGAAATGTCTGTTACAGTGTCAATTGCGAAAGCCCTTGTTAACACTATAGAAGAGGTATTGTCTGCCTAACCTACTTGAAGCATGTCAGAAGGTTTTGTTTTAAGAGATGAAGATAGGAACTTGGTTATCTTGGGTTTAAAACAGATCCCTTAACTGTTGATCTAGAAACCTGCAATTGCGTAAACATTGAGGATTTGGTGCTTATAATCCTTAAAATGGAGTGTGTTAATAGAGCAACTGGTTTTCATCCTTGCGCAGGAAGGGTTTTAGATAAAGGTTGTCCTGTGGGTTAAGAAAGATGGGAATCGGGGAGGAAGATAGGTCATAAGGTCCAGTTATTACAGAACTGGAGCGGAGAAACTAGTTACTTTCTCCTAACCTACATGAGGTCTTTTATAAATGTAATTCAAAGTAGAAATTGGTCATCTAAGCCGAAATGTCTGTTACGATGTCAATTGGGAAGATGTATTGTCTGCCTAACCTACTTGAAGCATGTCAGAAGGTTTTGTTTTAGAGATGAGTTAGGACTTGGTTATCTATGGGTTTAAACGATCCCTTAACTGTTGATTAGCCTGCAGTGGTTACAGTGAGGATTTGGTGTTATATATCCGTAAAATGGGAAGCCGTATTAGTGCAACTGGTCTACAATCCTGCATCAGAAGGGTTTAGATTTAAAGTGTGTTCCTGTGGGTTTTAAGAAAGATGGGAATCAGGGAGTAAGTTAGGTCATAAGGTCCTGTTATTCCAGAACTGGGACCCTAGTGTGAGATTCACTAGTTACTTTTTCTAACCTACATGAGGTCTTTTAAAAATGTAATTGTAAAGTACTAATTGGTCATTCTAAGCCGAAATGTTGTTATTATGTCGATTGAGAAAGCCCTTGTTAAACACTGTAGAAGAGGTATTGTTCTGCTTACTACTTGAAGATGTCAGAAGGTTTTGTTAAGGTGAAGATAGGAACTTGGTTATCTTGGTTTAAAACGATCCCTACCATTGATCTAGCATGCAATGGTACCATGAGGATTTGGTGCTTATATATCCGTAAAAGGATAGCGTGTTAGAGCAATGGTATACAATCCTGTGCCAGAAGGGTTTAGATAAAGGTTGTTCCTGTGGGTAAGAAAAAAGACGGGATTCAGGCAGTGATAGATCTAAGGTCCTGTTAGGTTATTACAGAATGGAGCAGAGAAACTAGTTACTTTCTCCTAACCTACACGAGGTTCTTTTAAAATGTAATTCAAAGTAGTAATTTGGTCATCTAAGCCAGAACTATTCTGTTACTATCTCAGTGGAGAAAGCCCTTTGATAAGCACTATAGAATTGGTATTGTCTGCTACCTACTTGATGATGTCAGAAGGTTTTGTTTTAAGAGATGAAGATAGGAACTTGTTGTATCTTTGGTTTAAAACCGATCCCTTGAACTGTTGATCTAGCATGCCTGGTTTGACATCATGAGGATTCTGGTGATATAATCGTAAAATGGAGCGTTTAAGAGCATCTGTCTTACTCCTGCGACAGGATGGGTTTAGATAAAGGTTGTTCCTGTGGTGTTAAGGAAAGATGGGGAATCAGGGAGTAAGATAGGTCATAAGGTTCAGTTATTACAGAACTGGAGCGGAGAAACTAGTTACTTTCTTCTAACCTACATGAGGTCTTTTAAAAATGTAATTCAAAGTAGTAATTGGTCATCTAAGCCGAAATGTCTGTTACAATGTCAATTGCGAAAGCCCTTGTTAACACTATAGAAGAGGTATTGTCTGCCTAACCTACTTGAAGCATGTCAGAAGTTTTGTTTTAAGAGATGATGATAGGAAACTTGGTTATCTTGGTTTAAAAACAGATCCCTTAACTGTTGATCTAGCCTGCACTTGGTAACCATGTGAGGTTTCTGGTGCTTTATATCTTATTATGGAGCTGTGTAGGAGCAACTGGTTTACATCCTGCGCCAGAAGGGTTTTGATAATGGTTGTTCCAGCTGGGTTTAGAAAGATGGAATCGGGGTCAGTAAGATAGGTCAGAAAGGTCCAGTTATTACAGAACTGGGAGCGGAGAATACTAGTTACTTTCTCCGAAATCCTACATGAGGTCTTTTATAAAATGTAATTCAAAGTAGAAATTGGTCATCTAAGCCGAAATGTCAGTTACGGATGTCAATTGGGAAAGCCTTGTTTACACTATAGATCATTGTGTTTTGTCTGCCTATCCTAATTTGGAAGCATGTTGAAGGTTTTTTTTTACTGAGATGTGAAAGATTGGAACCTTGGTTATCTTTGGTTTATAAATAGATCCTTAACTGTATGAATCTAGCCTGCAGTTGGTAACATTGAGGATTTCTGGTGCTTTTAGATCCGTAAAATGGAAGCCGTAATTAGAAGCAACTGGTCTCATATCAAAAAAAAAATCCTGCGCCTGAAGGGTTTAGGATAACGTTGATCCTGTGGGTTAAGAAAGATGGGAGTGGGGAGTAAGATAGGTATAAGGTCAGTTATTACAGAAAACTGGATCGGAGAAAATAGTTTACTTTCTCCTAAACCTACATGAGGTCTTTTATGATGTAATACAATGTAGGAATTGGTAACTAAGCGAATGTCTGTTACTATGTCAATTGCGAAAGCCCTGTTTAACATATAGAAAGAGGTTATTGTCTGCCTAACCTACTTGAAGATGTCAGTAGGTTTTGTTATAAGAGATGAAGATGGGAACTTGGTATCTTGGGGTTTAAAACAGATCCCTTAACTGTTGATACATAGCCTGTGCATTGGTAACATTGAAGGATTCTGGTGTTATATATCCGTAAAAATGGAGCATATAAGAGCACTGGTCTACAGTCCTGCGCCGAAGGGTTTAGATAAAGGATTGTTCCTGTGGGTTATGAAAGATGGGGAATCGGGGAGTAGATAGGTCAATTAAGGTCCAGTTATTACAGAAACTGGTGCGGGAGAAACTAGTTACTTTTCTCCTAACTACATGCGGTCTTTTAAAAATGTAATACAAAGTAGTAACTTGGTCATCTAAGTCAAAATGTACTGTTAATATGCAATTTGCGAAAGCCCTTGTTTACTCTATATAAGAGGTATTCTCTGCCAAACCTAATTGAAGGATGTCAGAAGGTTTGGTTTTAAGAGATTAAAATAGGAGCTTGGTTATCTTGGGTTCAAAACAGATCCCTTAACTGTTGATCTAGCCTGCAATCAGTGCCATCGAGAATTCCTGTACTTATATATATATATATATGCAATATAAAGTTGTGTTGTAGTAACCAGTCTAAGATTGTGTAATGATGGTTTTTAGATAAAGGGATGGGAAATTGGGATATAAGGTAGGTCACTAGCTCCAAACTAGCTATATAACTATAGACGGGACATTCTTCCTTCAACTTTCTGAGGCCTGATGAAATAGTTTGGTCTTCCAGGAAAATTAAAAGTCAAGTAGTAGAAATGGGGTCATCTCAATTTCATAAATTGGTCACAAGGTAGAATTTATAGCAATACCCTGTTTACACTGTAGAGAAGGCATTTTCTGCCTAACCTTGAAGTCTGTCAGAAAGTTCATTAGAAATTATTATTAAGATTCCTTGGCCAGATCTGGGTCATTGGCTGAGCTTAAAACTGCAGAAGCCAAATTTTAAGATAATCAGATCTTATATCAAGTCTGTTGGAACAGTCTACAAAATTTCAATAGTGAAAAACTGTGGTTCTTGGTCAAATGAGTATGAGATGCTAGACTTGGTTAAGCAATTTTGCAATAAATTGTTTCTTGATGTTTGTAAACTATAATATACTTGATTTTTTAAGTAATTTGATGTAGGTTAAAAGGATAGCTGCCCTTCTACGAATTGGTCAGAGTGAGCATAAGGGACATTATGTTATGATGCCTGTGTCTGTCTGTCCATCTGTCTGTCTGTCCGTCCGTATGTTAGCAATTTTGTTTTCGTTCTGTAACTTTTGAACCCCTTGAAAGATTTTGAAGAAAGTCAATGTCACACTTAAGAGTTCAAAGGTCACATTACTTTGTTTTGTGTCTGCTCTGTAAGTCGTGAACTGCTCGAGAGATTTTAAAGAAACTTGGCACATATGTTCACCACAACAAGATTATGTGCAGAGCGCATGTTTAGGATGGCTCACTTCAAAGTAAACGTCACACTTAGTGGTCAAAGTTCATACTTTTGGGCGTGTATATCTCCGCATTGCAGTGCACTTGTTTCTTTTTTTCTGCCAATCTTCCAGACTGTGAGGAGATGTGCTTGCTTCTAAAAATTGGCAGAGGTTGCATTTGTTACAGCTGCCATAGCATAACAGATCCCTGAACTAATTGATCGAACTGCAAACGGTACCATCGAGGGAATCCGGATGGAAGGTTGTTTTCTCTGGGTTTTAGTGAGATGGAATCGGGATTGTTAGGGATTTTATTTCTTTCTGGTCCATACCTTGCCTATGACAATGACTGTTTGTTCTGTCCATTACGTACACAGTTGGCAGGATTTTCTTTCAGCGTCAAGACCTGCCTAGGGGAATCTGTATGAGTTTGGGCAGGGATTTTTTCTTTCCAGTTTCAAGGTCTGCCTAAGCCAGCAACTGTATGATCAGACTGGAACATATGAAGGGCAGATATTTCTGAGATTCCAAGGCCTGACAGATCCCTTAACTGTTGACAAGACTGCTAACGTGACCATCGAGGATTTCCGTGCAATATATCCGCAAGGTTTGGGAGCGTGTGGGGGTGACTTTTCTACAATTCTGCGCCGGCGGGTTGGCTAGTGAGAGTTGTTCCTTTGTTCGAGTGAGATGGGAATCAGGGATTGTGAGGATTTTTTTCTTCTTTTCAGGTACATGCCCTGTAGCAACTAAATATGTGTGTTAAACTTGGACAAATACATCATTGGGCAGGATTTCTATTTATTTCAGATTCGCGACCCAGTCGGGCGCGGTCCAGGATTTTTTCTTAGTTTTTTAGACTTTACGAACAAGGCAGACTTCTTTTCTTGTATATAGTCACTTAGCACACTTCTGCACTTATTCTTATAAAGCAAGCTTTTCTTAGTATAACCATTTTGTGGCAGTTTTCCTCTTTTGGTTTAATTTCTAAATTTTAGTCTTAGAGTGCAGAGACATTCCTACGGCATTGTGAATGTTCCAACCTGTATATGTAATCTGCTGTCTGTTACATTGTCATCTTCATTTAGTAGTATTTTCATAACTATTACTTTAAGGTGGTTATGATATTTGTCCCACAAATTCCTATGTAAGGTAGTTATGCATTTTGCACATATAAATGTGTGCTTTATTAGACATGTACAGGAGGTGTTTAAATTACCTGAAAAGAACTAAAATAACTCTTTTTTGGTCCGTTTTTTGCTGAATTTTCAAAATGTGATACATTAGAACAAACTGAATGTAAGACACTTAAATAACAGGTATCTGAACCTGAACATTATTTATACCGTTAAAAATATCTCCCTTTTATACAGCATGATGACACAGATTGAATAGAAGTTATTTCACTGGAAAAGTAGAGAGTCATGCTGCAAGCAATGAGTCCAGTGCCATCTCCTGCAGTAGTTGGACCTTCAAGCAATTTCAGCACGTCATCTGTTTTATATATTCCATCTCATTGGTTATTAGAAAACCTTCCAGAACTGCATGTCAAGAAAGTAGACATGAAGAGAAAAAGGGGATTATATGACTATCTATGGGACTCCATGATTGATACTATGGAGGCAAGCCAACTGACACAGAAATCTGCAACTGATGGGACACTATGGCATTGTATCCGATTGAGGATAATACAACAATGGAATCTGGGTGAGAGAATATATGTAATTCAGCACTTAGATCCGATAGGTTACAGATGAACATTCTTTTGTCATTTTAACATTCAGTTTGGAGCAAATGATAGTCATAGTATCTTTCAGTGTTCACATGCAAATCGATCTGTAAGAATCTTTTTTTTTAAGGCAGAGGATGCAATCAAGCACATATCAGACAATGTATTTTAGTGATCTGTCACATAGTGAAGGGTGAGCTTTTTCGTGACTGCCCTTCGTCGCATTCGTCATCATCATCTGTCCACATTTCTTTTGAACAAGTTAGAGGACCACATTTGAATCACTTTATTCAAACTTGAACATAATTGTATTGGACATAATATCCTCAGTTCTTTTTCGAAAACTGGCAGATTCTAGCATGGGTTCAGAGTTATGGCCCTCAAAAGGCCAAAATTTGATATTTTTTTGTTTGTGAACATGGTTAGAGACCCCATTTTGCTATCTACTTTAAATCAAACTGGACACAACTTGTACTGGCTTAATATCTCGGTTTTTTGAAAACTGGCCAGATCTCATCTTGGGTTCCAGAGTTATGGCTCCTTAAAGGCCCAAAATTGCTATTTTTGGCTTGTGAACACAATAGAAGACCACATTTTGCAATCAACTGAAATAAACTTGCACACAACTGTTTGGCATAATATCTCAGTTACTTTTGAAAACTGGTCCATATCGCATCATGAGTTCATGTTATGGCCCCTTAAATGGCCAAAATTTGCTGGTTTTAAGCTTTGCATACATATAGAGATTCATTAATTGGTTAAGATTTGATACAAACTTGTAAAATGATTTTGAATAACAATAAATATCGGATTTCATGATGAATCTGTCTTATCCAGTTATAGGTTCCAGAGTTACGGTCCTTGATTGACCGCTGAAAGAGCCATTATTTGTTAATTTTTACCTTGTTAACATGCTAGAAGTGAATTTTTTATTTGATATTAACCACACTTACAGGCAAGTTCAAGTCATGATAAGATCTCAGTTCCTTTTGAAAAAACCGGCTGTAATCCAACATGGGATGTAGAGTTATGCCCTTGAAAAGAGGCACAATTATCATTTTTGGGCACCTTTCATCGGTACAGAGGTTTTGTTTATGCTTTGATTTGAAACTTGTACAGAATGATTATCTTGATCTCTAGGTCTGGATCGAAACTTGGGGTTGTGGGGGGGGGGGGTGAGAATTTCTTTTTTGTTGTTCCTGTCCTTTGGGCTTCAACAGTCAAGTTTTTAGCTCACCTGAACAAGAAGTGCTAAAGGTGAGCTTTAGTGATCGCCCTGTGTCCATCGTCTGTCAGTCGTCAGTCGTATATCCGTCCATCTTCAACAATGGCTGTTAACACTCTAGAGGTCACAATTGTGACCCAATCTTAATGAAACTTGGTCAGAATGTTACCCTCAATAAAACCTTGAACAAGCTTGATACTGGGTCATCTGGTATCAAAAACTAGGTCACCAGGTCAAACCAAAGGAAAAGCTTGTTAAAATTGTAGAGGCAATATTTAGGACTGTATCTTCATGAAACTTGGTCAGGATGTTAATCAAAATGATATTAATGTCAGTTTGATTTTGGATCATATAGGTATCAAAAACTAGGTACAGTCAATTCAAAGGAAAAGCTGTTAAAACACTAGAGGCAATTTATGACCATATTTAAATATCTTATAGCTCACGGTGAAATATGGATCAGGTGGGGTCAAAAAACTAGGTTCTCAGGGTCAAATTCAAAGGAAAAGCTAGTTAACACTCTTTGAGGCCTCATTTATATATGTTCTTCATGAAACTTAGTCAGAAGGTTATCTGATGATCTTTAGGTCCAGTTTGAATTTGGTATGTGGGATTCAAAAAAACTAGGTCACCGGGTCAGGACAAGGGGAGAAAAGCTAGTTCCATATCTTCAGAGGCCACAATTTATGACCATCTTATAATGAAACTATTTGATGATCTTTAGATCAGTAGGTCAGATTAGCGATACAGGGCCTACTTGGCCTCTTGTTTAAGTTTTTCGCTCCATCCTCTTATATAACCCTTCGGGTTGTACGGGTATATTGCCCGCTTGGTGGCGTCTTGTTCAGAAATGGTAGAAACAAAGGAAAACAACAAAAGTTAATTTTGAGTATAATAATTGCCTTTGCCCCCACTTAGATGCTTATCCATGTATATCGGAAAATGTAGAAATTGGCCATGGCTTTATTATGCAGTAAATCTCATCAACTTCTTCTCAGAGTATCTGAATATTTGATTTGAAATGTATCTTTTCATTGTATAATTACATTATTTCTGGCAGCAAAGGTTTTTCTCAAGAAAGAAAATCTTTTAATGTCTTATATTTCTCACTTCAGTATAAGATTTTATGTACATTGTAACCCAAGTCATAATGCATAGTATGAGTTTTTCGTAAGGACGCCCCCACCCCTCTTTGATATTGTGCTACCCAGCAACAAAAGACGTTGTACTGACGTTTTGGACCCGGCGTCGGATCGTCGGATTATGGTTGGCTTTTGACATGGTTTATGCATCGACGTCGATACAACGCATGAATTAACTAATACCCAACCATGATGCAACCTTAACCCAACCAAAATCCAACCATAACCCAACTTGTTAACGATGCTATTTACAATAATTTAACCATAAATAGGTAATGAATTTCTGCTATTTAAACCTTGGAATTTTTCTTGTGAACCTGCATATCATCAACACAATTTGTCTGTATGTATTTTCTTAATCTTTATTTCCATTGTGACTCATAAATATGTCCATAAGATAAAATGTAGACAATTATGCATGCCTCTTAAAACACAGCTAAAACATCCACTTAAATGTATAAAATGCAAAGTTTTCGCATGGTCCACTAAAACGATAGAGTTAAAGAAATGCGAAAATGTTACTTCGTAGTAGCTAGGACTCATAAATTCACTTTCAGGCAAAAAAACAAAATATATAATATATACAAGATTCAGATATCTTCCCTGTCCTGAAAAAAAAGTGCACAAAATTTGGTAAAACGCAGTTCTAAAATATCAAATGTTTTTGTTTTGGTTTTTAGCTCGACTATTCAAAGAATAGTCTAGCTATTCTACTCACCCTGGCGTCGGCGTCGGCGTCACACCTTGGTTAAGTTTTGCATGCAAGTACATACAGCTATCATTTAAAGGCATATAGCTTTGAAACTTATTTATTCTTTTTCTAGGTCAATTACCAACCTCACTGGGTCAAGTTCCATAACTCTAACATGTATTTGAGCAAATTATGCCCCCTTTTGGACTTAGAAAATTCTGGTTAAAGTTTTACATGCAAGTTACTATCTCCAAAACTAATGCAGATATTGAATTGAAACTTCACGTGTGTCTTTGGGGTTATAAAACTAGTTGATAGCACCAAGTCCCATAACTCTGACCTTCATTTTGGCCAAATTATGCCCCCTTTTGGACTTAGAAAATTCTGGTTAAAGTTTTGCGTGCAAGTACATACAGCTATTACTAAAAGGCATATAGATTTAAAACTTATTTATTCTTTTTCTAGATCAATTACCTACCTCACTGGGTCAAGTCCCATAACTCTGACATGTATTTTGGCCAAATTATGTCCCCTTTTGGACTTAGAAAATTCTGGTTAAAGTTTTACATGCAAGTTACTATCTCCAAAACTAATGCAGATATTGAATTGAAACTTCACATGTGTCTTCGGGGTTATAAAACTAGTTGATAGCACCAAGTCCCATAACTCTGACCTTTATTTTGGCCAAATTATGGCCCCTTTTTGCCTTAGAAAATTCTGGTTAGTTTTGTGTGCAAGTACATACAGCTATTACTAAAAGGCATATAGATTTGAAACTTATATTTTCTTTTTCTAGATCAATTACCTACCTCACTGGGTCAAGTCCCATAACTCTGACATGTATTTTTGCCAAATTATGCCCCCTTTTGGACTTAGAAAATCTGGTTAAAGTTTTACATGCAAGTAACTATCTCCAAAACTACTACAGATATTAAATTGAAAATCACGTGTGTCTTCGGGGTTATAAAACTAGTTGATAGCACCAAGTCCTATAACTCTGACATGTATTTTGGGCAGATTATGCGCCCTTTTGGACTTAGAAAATCCTGGTTAAAGTTTTGCGTGCAAGTACATACAGCTATTACCAAAAGGCATATAGCTTTGAAACTTATTTATTCTTTTTCTAGGTCAATTACCAACCTCACTGGGTCAAGTTCCATAACTCTTAACATGTATTTTGAGCAAATTATGCCCCCTTTTGGACTTAGAAAATTCTGGTTAAAGTTTTACATGCAAGTTACTATCCCCAAAACTAATGCAGATATTGAATTGAAACTTAATATGTTTCTTCGGGGTTATAAAACTAGTTGATAGCACCAAGTCCCATAACTCTGATATGTATTTTGGTCAAATTATGTCCCCTTTGGAACTTAAAACTCTTTTGATATTTAGCATTTTGGGTAATAATTTCCTGCTTCTGTGACAATATTTCGAATAGTCGAGCTTGGCTGTCTTACGGACAGCTCTTGTTAAACAAAAAAAATCAGCAGTCATTAAAAATGACTAAGTTTTAAAATATTTTACTCACATTGCTGATCCCTTTGTGTAAAGTGTCTTGAAACTGGCTCTGTCTAACCTCTCCAATGTATCAAATTACAGGAATATTGTGTAAACCAAAGCAAGCTTATCTGGAGAATGTATGACTAACAGACATCATGTGTAGAGAAATTTTACTAGTTTTATAATCTATACAAGTTCAATGTATATTGATTTCCTGTACAAAATTTATTATTAGTAGTATTGTTATTTTAATATTCTGAAAAGTAAACAGTCTGTAATATGATTTGTTCTATAAAAGAAAAAAAAAGAGAGAAAAAAAACAGTTATGATTTTTAATACCCAAATGAAATATTATTTGTCAGTTTTACGCGCATTTTCAGGACTTTTTGAGAACAAGTAATTATTTTAACACTTTGAAAATAATTCTACACCAAATAGTTGTTTTAATAACAAATGACAACATTGCACTCTCTTCAAGTCCGACCAGAATCAACGTCGTAAAGATGTCTAAGTCTAACATCTGCTAGACTTCGTAAATATGACATTGAACCGACGTTGTATTTAGGTCACCGACGTCGCGACCAAAATCCAACGTTGTTTCAACGTTGTTCCGACATCAGGTGTTTGCTGGGTAATAGTCTCACTAGACAAGCTTACTGTCGCTGAGTGGCTGCTTTTTAATTTCTGACTTTTGCAGCCACCACAGTTTGACCGTCACAATATAAAACAAACTGTATATGTCAGATTAGTTCGACTAATAGTCTCACAAGCTCTCTTCAAAATGGTGGATATACATATTGCTTCTATAACTGATTCACTTGAGAAAGTGTCAGAAAATATCTCTTACACATTTTTGCCAAAATTAAGTTCAAAAAAACATGTCGGATCGTGTTCTTTATAAAGGTTTAAACTATTTCACACAAGGTTATACAGTCTAACCTGTCTTAAGCAGCCAGCCAAGGGAAGCAGACAATTTGGCCGCTAAAGCCAGGTGACCGCTGATCGGAGGTGCAGCCAATATATGTATTTTTCAGACTTCTGGCCAGTTTAGCCTTTAGGCCCATTTTGGGGGGGGGGGTTTCCCATTATTATTTTACCAGGATACAATGACGTGCATTTGCCTTCGCAATACGAATGGTCTTCTTAGCAATCTAAAACTTCGGCGTGATTGTTTTACTACAAAAATTGTTACAGACAATTTTCTAACTTCAAAACAAGTTTGTTTACAATTTTCGCCATTTTGGTAAGGGAAGCTACTCTCCGCGCTTATTGTCTACGCTAAAATCTACGATTGCCGTTACGTTCGGTAAAAGATGGAGTGGTTTATATTTTTTTTTCAAACAGAATTAATTTCGTATAAATTTAATAGTATTTTGATGACAGAAGTATGAAAAATCACAAATATTATACTACTAGCTAGTTATCGAGTATTATCTTTAACCGAGGTCAAACTGTGAACAACAAAATTGACCCGAGGTGACACGCTAATTGCCGATAATTACTGGCCATTTGATCATAACAAAAAGGGGATTACACCTTTGGTTATCAGTTTTAATTGAGAAGCTCATGTCATTTTGTCGTTCTTGTGGTGAAGTCACGCGAAACTTAGCAATCACGTGTTTCTCAAAAATCGGGTATCTTCGGCGATTATTGCCTAAAAATAATTGATTTTGGAAGAAAAATGGCCGCTGAAAGGGGTCAAATACGGCGGTCGGGAGGCAATTTTGGTGGCCGCTGGCCGCGGACGGCAGGTGGCCGCTGAATAAAGTGATAAAATATAGGAAAATCCGTCGGGGACGTCATAAAATGGCCGCTGAACGGAGGTGACCGCTGATCGGAGGTGACCGTTAGTACAGGTTAGACTGTATTCACAAAATTAAGATTTATGAGGAAGCAGTTTTGGGGTCTGTAAAATGTCAGTGCTGAACAACAATGAGAAAGTCAGAGGAGCAACCTGAAGTGCAGATAGATATATGCACATCCTCTGAAAAAATCACAAAGCGATGTGTTCCTGCAAAATGGGATAATACGTACATTTATAAAATGAATCTATATCTAAATCATTTTTCAACAGTCAGCATCTCAGATGATTGCAATTAATACACGTTTGCATCTTACACTTTTTAATAGATGCGCAATAAAAATTCATGTTCGTTAAAAGGTGCAAAATCATAATTTTATAAGTTTTTATTTCTTAGCTATCTTAACAAGAGGGTCATATATCCTATATCGCTCACCTGTTAAAACTTAGCCTTGGAACCAAGATAAATATTCTTACCAAGTTTTATGAAGATAGGGTCATAAATATGGCCTATTGACAAGCATTACTTTTAATTAAAGTGGGTGACATAGTTTTTGATCTCACATGACCCAGTTTTGAACGGCATAGAAATCATCAAGATGAACATTCTGACCAAGTTTCATGAAGATAGGGTCATGAATATGGCGTCTAGAGTGTTTACTAGCTTTTCCTTTCATTTGACCAGGTGCCATATTTTTTCACCCCGTATGACCCAGTGTTGAACTTAGCATATGAATCATCAAGATATACAAGTTTCATAAAGATAGGGTCTTAAATGTGGCAGCTTAAGTGTTAACATTACAAGCTTTTCCTTTCATTTGACCAGGTGACCTAGTTTTTGAATCCACATGACTCAGTTTCAAACTTGGCCTAGAAATCATCAAGATGAACACCAGGGGCCATATTCATAAAGCATCTTAAGTATAAGTTTTGACTTGAAGATTTTACTTAAGTTTGTGGTGATTTCAGCTTAAGTCTAAGTAAAAAACTTAAGTCCTATTCATAAAACAGCTTAAACTTAAGATACGTAAGAAATTACTTAAGTCAGAAAACAAAATAGCGTCGTGAGTACAATTAGTGTTGTTTTTCAGATAAACGCACTTTAAACATAATTGTGCATGTATCTGTCTGAAATTAATGTTGTTTTTGTACCCACCGACAACAAAGTTGTAAGTGGGGGTATACTGGTTTCAGGTTGTCTGTCTGTCTGTCTGGCCGTCTGTCCGTAGACGCAATCTTGTGCGCACCATCTCTCCTTATCCCCTTGACAGAATTTAATGAAACTTCACACAAGTGATCAGTACCAACAGTAGTTGTGCATGGGGCATGTTAGGTTCTTTTAGAAAAAAAAATTGCAGAGTTATGGGACTTTGTTTTTTTGTTACTATACTATATACATAGACACAATCTTGTGCGCACCATCTCTCCTCATCCCCTTGACACAGTTTAATGAAACTTCACACAAGTGATCAGTACCAACAGTAGTTGTGCATGGGGCATGTTAGGTTCTTTTAGAAAAAAAAATTTGCAGAGTTATGGGACTTTTTTTTTTTGTTACTGTACTATATACATAGACACAATCTTGTGCGCACCATCTCTCCTCATCCCCTTGACACAATTTAATGAAACTTCACACAAGTGATCAGTACCAACAGTAGTTGTGCATGGGGCATGTTAGGTTCTTTCAGAAAAAAATTTTGCAGAGTTATGGGACTTTGTTTTTTTGTTACTATACCATATAGATAGACACAATCTTGTGCGCACCATCTCTCCTCATCCCCTTGACACAATTTAATGAAACTTCACACAAGTAATCAGTAACAACAGTAGTTGTGCATGGGGCATGTTAGGTTCTTTCACCGACAAAAATTGCAGAGTTATGGGACTTTGTTTCTTGTTAACATACTATGTACATACAGTCTGCATGCAATCTTGTGCGTGCCTAATCTACCAAACCCTTGCACACAATTTAATGAAACTTCACACAAGTAATCAATACAAATTCTAGTTGTGCATGGTGCATGTTACATTCTTTTAGATAAATATTCTGCATAGTTATGGGACTTTGTTTTTTGTTACTATACTGTATACATACAGTCTATATACGTACAGTCCACATAATTATGCAGTCTTGTGTGCGTCAAATTGCAATGTACTGTGTCAGTGCATGTGGTGGGTACATTCATCACCTTTAGTGATAGCTCTAGTTTTTTAATGTTTTCGTCCACAATAAAAGCCAAGAATTACTTATTAAATTGTTTTATGAATAACAAATATACTTAAGTAAAATAAATTTCTTACCTAAGTAATACTTAAGTAAATAATCAATTTCTTACACTTATACTTACCTAAGATGCTTTATAAGGCCCTAGGGCTGGATCAAGAAATTTTTGTCTAGGGGTCACCAGTCTTGAACAAAGACATTAACCCCGAGGCACAAGGTTTTGCCCATGTTAGGTAGGGGTTCAGGGGTCGGGTGGATACGGTTAACTCCCCTGGAAAATTTTGAAATACAGGTATGAAATGGTGGCCTCTGGTGCATTTCTGGGTCTAAATTTTGAGGTGCATCTTTGATGAGTATAAGTCACTTCTTGGTTAACTGGGGGGCACGGGCCCCCTCGGCCGGGCCCTGGATCTGGGCCTGACACTCTGACCAAGTTTTATGAAGACGGGGTCATAAATATGGCGTCTAGTGTTTACAAGCTTTTCCTTCCATTTGACCAGGTGACCTGGTTTTTGACCCCATATGACCCAGTTTTCATACTGATCAAGTTTCATGATGATAGGGTCTTAAATGTGGCTTCTTAATGTGTTAACAAGCTTTTACTTCCATTTGACCTGGTGACCTAGTTTTTGACCCAATATGACCCAATTTTAAACTTGGCATAGGAATCATCAAGATAAACATTCTGTGGATGTTTGTGTCAATTCGAAGCATAAATGAAACCTTTATATGGCTGAAAGGGCCAGTATAGAAAAGTTTCTCCTTTCAGGGGAAGTACTTCTAGAACCAGTGATGGAATTTGGCCGGTTTTCAAAAGTAACCAAGATAACATTGTGACTGAAGTTGTATGTAAGTCTGGTTAAAATCAAATGTAAAATGTCACTTATATCATGTTCACAAGGTAAAATCACAGGAGTCTGAAATTCTATCAATAAGACCATAGAAGTCTATCTTTACAAAAAATACCCCCTATATATATAAAATAAACACCAGGAATGAAACGTCAAAAACCCAGGGTCCCCTGAAAATACGCACGGAACACAGGGTGATCGCAATTTAGCGAGCGTAGTTAAGAAATAACACTAAAATACACCTACCACAAGAGTAATCAGACATTTTCTGAGGTTTTCTGAGATTTTCAGCTGTCGCCGAAGCCATTCGCTGACGTCACAACAATAACAACAATTACAGTGCCGGGATAAAATTAGAAAGTAGCAATTCCCGTACTGTCTTACCTTCAAATTACATAACAGACATTTTCATATTGCTCTATTCATAAAAAAAAGTCATTGTATACGAAGTATCAAATTTTACTACTGAAATTTAGATATTCCGCTGCATCGTAAAATGGATTATCCAAAGAGTAACCTCCCTTTACGGGTTTTCCCAATCAAATTTTGTAAATTATCTTTTTATTGCAAAAGGAATCTAGGGGATATTATAGACTGATGTAAACATATAAATATTCTAATACTTATTTACTCTATGTACAAATTTTAAAGAATAAAATAAGTATTTTATCTTTATCTCGGCGCTGTAATTGTTGTTATTGTTGTGACGTCAGCGAATGGCTTCGGCGACAGCTGAAAATCTCAGAAAACCTCAGAAAATGTCTGATTACTCTTGTAAAGTGTATCAGATTTGAATGCTGTCGAGTGTGGTAGGTGTATTTTAGTGTTATTTCTTAACTACGCTCGCTAAATTGCGATCACCCTGTGTTCCGTGCGTATTTTCAGGGGACCCTGGGTTTTTGACGTTTCATTCCTGGTGTTTATTTTATATATATAGGGGGTATTTTTTGTAAAGATAGACTTCTATGGTCTTATTGATAGAATTTCAGACTCCTGTGGTAAAATTAACATATTTTGGCTCTTTCAGGGGTCAGTCAGGGGCCTTAACTCCAGACCCTATGATTGGATCAGTCGGATTCATCATGGAATCCAAGATCTATTGTTATTAAGGATAGTTTGCAAGTTTGTATCAAATCAAACCATAAGTGAAGTCACTGTATGGTTGTAAAATCAATTTTAGGCCCTTCAAGGGACCATAGCTCTGGAACCAATGATGGGATCTGGCCACTTTTCGAAAGGAACCAAGATATTATGCCAATACAAGTTGTAGGCAAGTTGTATTAAAATCAGTTGCAAAATATATTCTCTATCTGATGTTCACAAGCCAAAAATGGCCAAAACTCAAAAACCCATGATGGGAACTGGCCAGTTTTCAAAGGAACAGAAAATTATGCCAATACAACTTCTGTGCAAGTTTTATAGGAGAGATCGTGTTTGTAAACAAATCCCTTGTATTTTCTATTTTTAGAACTGATAAGACATATATCGGGTGGGCAGACGCCGAGCGTCCATGTTTTTTTAAAACAGTGATGTTTTTCTAACGGCCTAAACTTTCTTAAAACACAAATTATATCAATAATTTTTTGATCAATGGAAAGGATATAAAATAAGCAATTTATTGATTACTTTTAATTATTATTTCGAAATAAAATGGATTTATTATGAACGCTTAACTTACAGTGTTTTTTCTAAAAGTTTAGAGCATCGCTACGCCGCTATTAAAATCATATGTCATTTAAAATGGTTATTCATTTTACAAAGATATTTAAATGAGAAAATATGAAAATCGTAAGCACTTCAAAACTTTTTGAACTTTTAAAATCCATAAATGAGCGAAAAAGTTATTAAAAATTAAAAATTCCGATCCCATATACAAACGATGTAAAAACATTTGTTTTGCCAACCACCAGATAAACAGGTGTTAATGCGTGACGTCACGGCGATCTCTCCTATTAACATCAATTGCAAAATGTGGTCTTTATAATGTTCACAAGCCAAAAATAGCAGATTTTGGCCATTTAAGGAGCCATAACTCTGGAACCTGTAACGGGATCTGGCCAGTTTTCAAAAGGAACTGAGATATTATGCCAATTTAAGTTTTTTCAAGTTTAATAAAAATTGGTTGCAAACTATGGTTTCATTTCTGTGTTAATAAGAAATTGTGAACGGACAGACAGACGATGGATGATGGGCGATCACAAAAGCTCACCCTGTTACTACGTGGCAGGTAAGCTAAGGCCTAAAAAAAAAATATGTTTGTTTCCTGTAACCCGACCGACCGTAAGTTTTTACCACCGACCGCAATTTTTTTACGGGCTGAAATTCGAGATTCTGATCATATCTTTATTGATTATAGGGATAATTTAGTTGTACGCGACCTTGTCGCGCATAGTCACGAACGTTCCTGGTTCTGTCGACATGAAACAACATGGCGAAAAGCCTATTTGTCGGTAGACTCGAGGTTCCGGGTTTTCACCCGCGAAAATCGAGAAGTTTTCTTTGATGCATATCGAGTTCAAAAGTTCTGCCCCTTGTCAATCAAAATCTCGGTGAATTTCAATACTGTTCGCCGCCACAAGCGGAAGTATGGCAGTAGGCGGAGCGTCATATACTAATTAGCTACTGACAGATGTCAATCACGCCACGCGCCGACTGACACGTGGTTATCTCGCGGTTTGTATTTAGTACTTCATTATGAAAGGTGTTTATTGATCAAGGTGTAAACGTTAATTGATAAACAATTCGTAGAAGAGCAGTCTATTATCATGTTTGTACCACTTGTTCAGGGGTCACGCTGTCGGTTGCACTTGAGCCATTTGCGACAAAAGATTAATTGTGGCCCCGAAAATCTCTAATTGGCAAAAACGGTCCGAAGCTATGTCTGTCTGCAAAACTATGAACTTTGCCTGTTACACAATGTTTACTGAACAAAAGGAATCAGTGTAGAAAAAAAACTTGTATGAACAACATCTGTTATTGAAAGGCGGGAGCAAATTTTCAACAATTTTATTTGATTAGTAATTTAAACAGGCCTCGACCTTAGCGGTGGACCGTTGGACCGACGCAACCAAAAATATCGGCAGGTCCACTATCAAAAGTTGGGTAGACCGACGGTCAACCAATTTTCAGTCACGGTCTGCAAATAAAATAAAACCCTTAAAAGTGAAAAAATAGGGGTGGTGGGGGTGGGGGATCGTATCCATATCGACGAATTCACAAAACGAAAGTTGATTTTGCCTTAGTACGGCATTCTACAGTTATAAGCATTGGCGAGTTAAAGTCAGGATAGCACGAATGGACTACTCCACCGATCGGGTGAGTGGTTTTTACGTGGTAACTTTACCAAATTGAGTAATTACATCAGGCAAAATTACCTGGACTGACTGGAATTTACCCGCGAATCGTAAAAATATCAAAACGTCATGCTGGTAATTTTCCATTCCACAAGCACGTGCGCCCTATCGTAATACTTAATTTACATCGCAGTTACTTTTGACACAAAAAACGCGCGTAGTGCATTCATTTTTTAATATAATCGCTTCAGATATTCAACACCGCTTGAGAACTAATACAGTTTGAATTCTATAACAATTTTAATAAGATATCGACAGGAATGTCGGCAAAATTCTTTTAAAACGATCAAATTTTCATATAATGTTTTGTAAAATTTCAAACAGCGCGATCTTGATTATTTATTTCCTTTTTAAAGTAAATAAACGGTACATACTATGGTAATAAAATTCAGACTTTTGACCAGAAAATACAAAAAACACAATTAAAAAATCTTAAATAATGAAAAAGCAGCAGCAATTTAAATACATGGAGTAAAACGATTTTTTTGGCAAACAGATTTCTGTTAGCACGGCAGAATAGGTTACGTGACCTCATGAACGTAAATAGAAATGTGGTTTTAAAATGAGGCAGTATGATGTCGTTGAGATTTTTAATAAGTTTTATATGAGTCTTCGTACATATATTTTTTGACACAACACTTTGTTAGATATTCTTCTCAAACAATAATGTAAATTTCTTGAGGGCAAATAGGTCAGCATCGTTCACGGTCTGACACATTTACATGTCAGTTTATTCGGGATATTGCACATTCGCTTTTAAAAAATTAAAGAAAAAACTTTTTTACTGATTTCTTCTCAACAATTAAAGGAATCGAGAAAGTACGATCAGACAGTGATGTGTCACATGGCGCGAAAACATGACGTAATGCAATGACAATCTCGTGGAAACTATACCGCTTTGATCTCCACCCTTACAGAAGAAAAAGGCCTGCTGCGTACTCTTGCTGTGTACATACAGCGTATATGATGCGTACATGATGTGTACTGAAATCAATAGTACGCAGGATATACACCGCACATACACCGATAGTACGTTTGTAGTACACTTTTGACATGCAAATGAGCTCTGCCGCGTACTACTTGCTGCGTACATGCTGTGGACTACATAGTACATGGGATGTACGCTGGAGGAATTTAGTATGCGAGGAATAGTACGCAGCATGTACGCGGCACATACACTTTTCACATGCAAATGAGCCTGCGGTGTACTACCCCTGCGGCGTACATGCTGTGTACTCCTGCGGCGTACATGCTGTGTACTCCTGGCCCGAGTCCTGCGGCGTACATGCTGTGTACTCCTGCTGCATACATGCTGTGTACTCTTGTGGCGAAACTGCTGTGATAATGTAAATTCCTTACCCCACCAACTTTCGTATGCAAATGCTGATCATTTGGACAGAAAAAAAACAGAAAAAAGATAAGTGACATGCATCAATAAGTATTTACCCTTACCAATATAATGTAGATTGATGTTATCAAATAAATTAGTATGCTTTTCTCCATCCACTTTTCAATGAAATAAATCAATTTTTGTAGCATGTAATTTGGTAAACATTTGAAGAAAATGGCGTAACTGCATCAAGGGGAAACAACTTTAATGCAACTAAATATAAGTGTTATGATTTATTATAGACGATGTGTGCGTAGTATGTATTTATTTTGATTAAAATCCATCTGAGAACAATCTAAGACTGGAATTATATAAGCATTTATACACTTTTACGTCTGTAAAAAGTAGCGCACCAAAAAATTTTGGATTGATTTTTTCCAATGGGGCAAGCGCAATTAGCCAAAAACGTTCTGAAAATATACGAGCGGCAAATCCGATGAACAACTTTTTAATTTGGTGAGGCCTTAATGAGTTAACATAATGAGCATTAAAGCCTTTATAAAACATGATAGAGTGGTGTTTTGCTTAAGAGTATTCAAATAACAGTGAGAGCTATTAATTCTTCTCATTCAGGCGCTGTTGAGGCATTATCTTGGTAATTATTTCATGTATTACAAAATGTAATGCAACGAAGTTCAAATAAGGCTTTTCAATTATCCAAGTTAGAAAGCTCCAGGATTAATTCAAAATGAAAAAGAATATATTTTTACACTGCATGCAAGGTGCAGCTCAGAAATCAATAAGATGTAAGCTTCACAAATGAACATTGCAAATAGTTTGGCGAATTTTTATTGTTCAGAATACCGGTAATCTGAGCTATTCTATGCTATTAAGATAAAAGTTACTCGGAAATCAAGTTCTTGCTTCCAAAAAAAAAAAAATGTACAAATCTTTCCTGCATGAAGTCCCTCCCGCGTATATGAAGTTTACTTCAGACTTTAACTTATAAAAAAAAAACTAAGTATAAATGCCAAAAGAAATTGTACAAGTCTTTCCCGCGTATATGAAGTGTACTGCACAAATTTCTAAGTATCTGCTGTGTACATGCAGTGTACTATTTTCTCGTACAAGTCCCTCCTGCGTACATGCAGTGTACTCCTTAAATTTTCAGAGTCTGTGCGGCGTACTTGAAGTGTACTAGTGACCTCCTGCGTACATGCTGTGTACTTGTCGAAATAGTACACGGCATGTACGCGGCATGCGGTGTATGTAAAATGTACTCCTCTAGCGTACTACTGTGTTCGCGGCATATACACAGCAAATACACAGCATGTACGCCACAGAGGCTTGCTTCTGTAAGGGCACTGCAGATGCCACAATAACCGACACACTTCTTTTAGCTCTTTAAGGGGGTGTTAATTGATGATGAAAACGAGGCCAATTACTTAGTTTATCATCAGAATGATTACCGATAATTGTTGATGTTTTGTTTTTTTTTCACTTTCAACACTGGTGCTGATTGTGTCCATATTTTTGGACACTTTTCAAAATAATTATTTTTCGGGATAACAGATTGCTACAGTCTTCCATTTTTAATTATTTAGAAATAAGTCCTGTTTCTTTGAGTCATATGAAGTTATGACGTCTACAGCATCACAATTTATGAGATAGAATTGGAGGTCCACTAAAGTCTGAGCAGGTCTACTAGATTTTAGCAGTTGGTGAACCTGCTGGCAACTGCTGAAAAAAGTTAAGGTTGAGGCCTGATTAGGCAGTTAATTGGCGATAATAAGGTTACTAAACACTGAAATGTTCTGACACCTACTAAAAAAAAAATTTAAAAAAAAAAAAAAAATTCCCTACCTACCGACCCCCATTTTTTTTCAGCATGTTACAGGAAACAAACGTATTTTTTTTTAGGCCTAAAAATGCCAAATCAAGAAAAGAAAAATCTTTCGCTCAAGTTGGGAGCTGCCGTTATATTTCCATGCAGTCTTGACCTGGTGAATACTTCATGGAGGAATACATGTAACGACTGTTAAATGTAAAGCTTTATAATTAAGGCAGTTTACCTCTGGTACCCTCTGTTACAGACGCTTCTCAATTTTGAATGGAAAAAAGTCGTAAGAACATAATTCTCATGTTTCATAACATATTCTGACAGTTACTAAGTTTCATTGCCTTCATAAGAAAAATAGTAAAAAAAATTCTTATATCTAAAATAATTCTGTTTTATTGTCGTAACACTAGGCCAGTGCCTTAGAAAAAGCATTAAATTTTCCATACAGTATCTCTTATTTTATTTTCAGATTAAACGGACATCGTTCTCATGTTACCGGTTTAATCAAATCATTACCTGGGCTAAAATTTCCACAACTTTGTGTGTCCCTGCAGAACAAAGCTACACCAGTATCCCGTAGCAATGGAATGACATCCTCAGACTGATGAAGTTAAACCAGTGCTACTTGGTTGTTATGTGAACCACTTAGGATAGAAAACTGAAGCCTTTAGAGTGCCGCATATATGTTAATTTCAAGTAAGTGGTACTATAATTGTTAAAAATATTTTACCAAGTAAACAAACAAACAAATCAGCAGGTGTTAATGTTTTATTACGTACATGGTACATTTATCATCATATAAATTGATATATTCTTGTGTATTTTCTGCAACAAGCTTTTCTGATGATATGCTGACATTTGAAAATAATTAACACAGAAATGCAAATTAGCTGTGCAAATAACTTAACACGTGTTGATTCTAAAAGCAGCTGAGAAAATATCTAATATTTGAGATCTAAATTTTTTATGCAGTGTACATTGTTTTACAAAATAGATTTATTTAACATTTCAGAATTCCCAGATGAACAACATTAGATGTAGACAATTTGGCAACGGGCTGCTGTTTGAACAGAGTTTGGGTGTTAGTAGTAACGCAGTCTTTGGCCCTGTTCCTTTAGGATCTTTTCTCAGTTACCAGGTAAATCAAGACACAGGACCCCACCCAAACCTCACGCCATTAGGCACCCTCTGCTACGACCCTGGAAAAAAAAATGCACACGCTTGTACCAAATAGTTACATAAATAATAAAATTCTGTGACATGAAAATTACTTTTTAGTGTTCTGGGTATATAGGATATGATTTTTATGTCACAGAATTTTATTATGTCTCCCACCACACAGTGGTGTGGGAGACATATTGATTTACTCCAGTCTGTGTGTGTGTCTGTCACAAAGCTTGTCCGCACTCTAAGTCGAACAATTCTCATCCGATTTTCACCAAACTTGAACAAAATGTGTTTGACCATAAGACCTCGGCCAAGTTCGATAACTAGCCAAATCGGTCTAGGCGTCTTGGAGTTATGGCCCTTGAATTACCAAAAATCGGTCTTTCTACTCTTGTCCGCACTCTAATTCAAATATTTCTCATCCAATCATCACCAAACTTAAACAAAACGTGTTTGACCGTAAGACCTCAGCCAAGTTCGATAACTAGCCAAATCGGTCCAGGCATTTTGGAGTTACGGCCCTTGAATTATCGAAAAATCGGCCTTTTTACTCTTGTCCGCACTCTAAGTTGAACATTTCTCATCCGATCTTCACCAAACTTGAACAAAATGTGTTTGACCATGAGACCTCGGCCAAGTTTGATAACTAGCCAAATCGGTCCAGGCATTTTAGAGTTACGGCCCTTGAATTACCGAAAAAATCCGTCTGTTTACTTTTGTACGCTCTCTAAGTCGAACATTTCTCATCCGATCTTCACCAAACTTGAACAGAATGTGTTTGCCCATAAGACCTTACCCAAGTTCGATAACTAGCCAAATCCGCCCAGGCACTTTTCATTTATGGCCCTTGAATTACTGATTGGATCCACTCATCCAGACCATCTAATTGGATCCACTCGTCTAAAACATCTAGAGAAACTAACATTTTTCATCATCTAAGGGGCAGTTGTGGGAGACATGCGCTTTTCTCAAAAGCATCTCTAGTTATTTATGTAACTATGTGGTTCAAGCTTGTGCAGGTTTTTTCCAGAGTCGTAGCAGAGGGGGCTTAGGGGGATTGGGGTGGATGGGGTCCAGGCAACACGCCGAATGCCTGTGAATCGAGATAAATAAAAATAATACCTAGGTTTGAAAATCTTAAGTGAATCGCCATATTTAACAGGACAATCCTATTATTAAAATAACTTGAAAAATGCTTATTTTCAAGAAGAAATAAAACATATTTCAGTATATAGCAAAATTTCGCACATGGAGAAATCGTATATTCTTCACTGAATTATCTGGATTACGCCAGTTTTAAATAGTCATTGCTTGGGACTAAATAGTCTATATCTGTAGGCAAGAGATCATAACTCTGTCAACTATTTTGGCTGAATGATCGCCCTTTTTGACTTAGAAATTGGTTCTGTTTTCGTACAAGTCCAATTTCATCAAAGCTATTTGACATAATTATGGTTTTTATACTTCAGACACTTGCTTATCATCATGATTTCCATTTGTAGGCAAGAGTACATAACTAAGACAACACTATTTTGGCTGAATTATGGCCCTTTTTGGACTTTAAAATTGGTTCAGTTTTTTAAGTTGGCATTTTGTTAAAACTACTTGACATACGGCTATGAAACTTTGAACACCTGTTTATCAATATGATTTCCATTTGTAGGCAAGAGTACATAACTCTGTTAACTATTTTGGCAGAATTATGGCCCATTTTGGACTTGGAAATCAGTTAAAATTTTCATACCAGTCCATATTTGTTTAAACTGTTTGATATATGACTTTTAAACTTTGAACACTTCATTACCATTATGGTCACACATTTCCATTTAGTGCAAGACTTATCCAAATCCACAAATACAGGAACTATATTTTTTCTTTTGTCTAAAAATTTATGGTAATATTTTGACCCCATTCTTTCATCAATTCCTCTAATAATTGAATGTGCTGTCATCCAACAGCTTTTGTTCAGCGCCGTAGCCACACTGAGGCAAACTGAGGCAATTGCCTCGGCTAAAATTTAAGGAGCCAAAAAAAAAAAGGGTAAAAAGTAGGCCTATCACACTGATGAAAAATTCAGTAATAAAAGTCAAAAAAAGGTATATTAATATCATTAGAATATATCAGAATATCACTTGCCTCATGACATCACTAAGGCAAAGTGAAGCAGAAATCCTAGCAGTCATACTGACAGCTTTGCCAGGCCCAGATAAGGGCTTGTGTCCTCGCCCCACTTCCCACCCATCTTGGCTGAAAAGTGACCTATACTCATCAATGTGGCACCCAACTATTTATTCTTATTATAAAATTTAAACCCCAAAACGCACCAGAGGCCACTATTTTATACCAATATTTTAAAATTTTCCCTGACCCCCACTAAAATGAGGGGGAAGCCCCTCTCATACCTCGCAATATTCAGACAAAATGCAACTGAGGCCACCATTTCATACCTGTATTTTTTTTCCAGGCAGAGAGCCCCTTGACCCCCCTAACATGAGGGGTCCCCCCTACAGTACCTCAAAATTTAGGCTAAACTATGCACCATAGGCTACCATTTCATATCAAATATTTCCAGGAAGAGAGCCTCCTGACCCCACTAAAATGAGGGGTGAGGGGGAACCCCCTCCCATACATTAAAATCAAGACCGAAAATGCACCAGAGGCCTCCATTCCATACCTGTATTTCAAATTTTTACATGCAGAGAGCCCCCTAAACTCCCAAAAACGAAGGGGTTCTTCCTACAGTACCTCAAAATTTAGACTGAAAAATGTACCATAGGCCATGATTTCGTATTTTCCGGGAAGAGTGCCCAGTAACCCCACTAAAAAGAGGGGGTACCCCCTCCTATACCTTAAAACATAGAACAAAATGCATCAAAAGCCACCATTTCATACCTGTATTACAAAAGTTTATGGGGGGAGAGCCCCCGGACCCCCCCCCCCCCCAACCACCTGAAGTGAGGGGTTTCCACCTGCACTACCTCAAAATTTAGACAAAAAATGCACCATAGGCCATCATTTCGCATTTGTATTTCAAAATTTCCCAGGAATAGAGCAATTACAAAAATGATTGTATACGACCATATTACACTAGGATAAATCCTCAATTATCCTTATCAATATATTTTTTTCTTAAGATATGAAAGTAACTGTAATAAATAGGGCTAAAAGGACGATTTATACTGTGATATAACACAGTATGAGAGTGCTCCAGAACGCACCAGAGACTTCCTGGAAAAAAATTCCGCCAGACCCCATAGATTGCCTCGGTTAAAATTTGTGTCTGGCTACGGCACTGTTGTTATACTGTGAAATCATTATTTGTGGGGGACTAAATTTTCATGGATTTTGTGGTTGAGTCAATCCATGAAATTTAATCCCAACGAGGGGGGCCTCCGTGGCCGAGTGGTTAAGGTTGCTGACTTCAGATCACTTGCCCCTCATCGATGCGAGTTCGAGCCTCACTCGGGCATTGAATTCTTCATGTGAGGAAGCCATCCAGCTGGCTTACGGAAGGTCGGTGGTTCTACCCAGGTGCCCGCTCGTGATGAAATAATGCACGGAGGGGCACCTGGGGTCTTCCTCCACCGTTAAAGCTGGAAAGTCGCCATATGACCTATCATGTGTTGGTGCGACGTTAAATAAATAAAAAAAATAATAATCCTAACGAAAAAAAAAAAAATCCAAACAAACAGAAGTAAAATTCCCATTAATTTTATGTTCAAAAGTTGAAATCCACAAATTTATATCCCCAGGAAATTGCCATTTTATAACCAAAACCACGAAATTTCAGTCCCACGAATATTAATGATTTCACAGTATTCTTTCTGGCAAGGGACAGTGATTTGTAGGCCGGGGTCTTGATCAATTTAACATTTTTTCTAAAGATATAGGTCAACATGAATTGACAAAAATCACTGGTATGAATCAAAAGTTCTTTATTTCAGAGATCAGTTGTTGGATTTCATGGAAGAAGAATGTATCCTGGTATAACCTCCTGTGGCACCAAATAGAGGCCGAAAAAAGGAAAAGGTAGCGAACTTGAAGACAATACAAATATAGGTAACAAAGGTAAGTTCAGTATCATTTAACAAGGATTTGGTTATTTAAAGTATAAGTGCAACTGTATGGTATTTACTTGAAAGTGTGATTGAAATACGTGCACTATTTTCAGTGGTTGTTTATTAAATGATGACTGCGTACTTGGATTAAGTGTTGTTATATTTTCTGGTCCATTGAGATCATGGAGTCCATTCAATATCTTTGTAATAGAATTCTGCTTAAGTTGGTGCTAGGGGGCATAAGTGGTGTTGCACTTTCCATTACTTTCCGTGAACAGACTCAAACTGAGTCTATTATTTTGCTTGGTTGCATTCCAAGCTTCCAAAGGATTTTTTTTACAGATTTTAATTATTAACTATCACAACAGCAAGTGGCGGTAGTAAAACGTTTCCACATAGTTTGATTCAGTATTGTTATATTTTCTGGTCCTTTGGGATCACAAAGTCCATTTATATCTTTGTGATAGAATTCTGCGCTATGGATCGTGAGTGCACTTCCCCTTATGTCAATGTGATCCGACCTTGCAAAATCCATGATAGCTGAATACAAAATTCAAGGTCTAGCTACAGTTATAGTGACCCTTTTATTATATACCTAAACCTTTTTGATCTTTGTTAAATTGTTATTGAACAAAATCTTCAATGTTTATTGATGATAAAATGGAACTTTGTGCAGTTTTTAGCCCTCACCCTGGCGTCGGCCTTGGGATCGGCATCACACCTTGGTTAAAGTTTTGCATGCAAGTACATAATTTATGGCTATCATTTAAAGGCATGTAACTTTGTAACTTATTTATCTTTTTCTAGGTCAATTACCAACCTCACTGGGTCAAGTCCCATAACTCTGTCATGTATTTTGGCCAAATTATGCCCCCTTTTGGACTTAGAAAATCCTGGTTAAAGTTTTGTGCGCAAGTACATAATTATTACTATCATTTAAAAGCATATAGCTTGAAACTTATTTTTTCTTTTTCTGGGTCAATTACCAACCTCACTAGATCAAGTCCCATAAATCTGACATGTATTTTTGGGCACATTGTGCCCCCTTTTGGACTTAGTAAATTCTGGTTAAACTAAACGTGTCTTCGGGGTTATAAAACTAGTTGATAGCATCAAGTCCCATAACTCCGACATGAATTTTGGCCAAATTATATGCCCCCTTTGGACATTTGAAGTCGCCATTAAATAAAGTTTTGAATTCAGTTACATATAGCTGTTCTGTCTCAAAGGCATATAGATTTGAAACCTACTTTTTCTATTTCTAGATCAATAACCAACCTCACTGGGTCAAGTCCCATAACTCTGACATATATTTTTGGCAAATTATGCCCCCTGTTGGACTAAGAAAATTCTGGTTAAAGTTTTGCATGCAAGTTACCATCTACAAAACAAATGCAGATATTAAATTGAAACTTCACATGTGTCTTCGGGTTTATAAAACTAGATCTAGTTGATTGCATCAAGTCCCCTAACTCTGACATGTATTTTGGGCAACTTATGCCCCCTTTTGGACTTGGAAAACTTCTGGTTAAAGTTTTGGTTGAAACTCTGTTAATTTTTTAACATTAGATTAATATTCCTGCATCTGTGACAGCAGTTTGAATAGTAGAGCACTGGCTGTCTTACGAACAGCTGTTGATATATGTGCTATTTATAGAACTGTGTCAGGTTATATATATTAACGCTTAGCCTGCTGGTGTCTTTGAAGTGATTCTGCCTTTGCGACTAGTGCAGACAAAGATCAGCCTGCACATCTGGTCTGCACTGTTCACCATTGAGTAACTTTTTGGTAAGCACCCCTTTTAACATTAAATGGTACTGTCCAAATTGAAAGAAAGATCTGTTCATTATAGAAATCTAGCAGGGTATGGGTTAATGGAAGTAGTCTGGCAACATACATTACAAAAAGTACATTAATATGTTGTTGTTTTTTTTCTGCCCATTCATATTCACTTATCAAATACAAGCCAAATTTTTTACTGAATTTTTATAGGTATATAGACGGGGTCGCAAGTTCGATCCTTGGGCGGGGCTTATGTTCTCCATGACTATTTGATAAACGACATTGTGTCTGAAATCATTAGTCCTCCACCTCTGATTCATGTGGGGAAGTTGGCAGTTACTTGTGGAGAACAGGTTTGTACTAGTACAGAATCCAGGAACACTGGTTACGTTAACTGCCCGTCGTTACATGACTGAAATATTGTTGAAAAACGGTGTTAAACTGAAAACAAACAAACTTTATTAATGATTTAAGTTTACCAATTTCAAATATTTATTTATTACATTTTACAATATTTTTGAAGTGTACTTAAAACACAGGCCTAAAACCATGTATCAATAATTATTGAAATTATTTCAGAAAATAATGATCAAGAAAAATAAGCAGAGGAAGTGGGGACAGATGATGGTGTGGAAAATAAAAATATCACTCAATTAAGACCAGTAATTTGGTATCTGTTGGGCAGTTGCTGAGGCTCACCTTGGAGGAAAGAGTCCTGAACTTACCAGATATGTCAGAGAAAAGCAGATCTCAGAAGCTGCAGAAGATGTACCCATTATTCATAAAACCAGAATTTGTGAGTACCTTAATTATTCATTTAAGTTAATCCATAATGAATTTTGTCAAGCCAGCTTGTGGAAGTGAAGACATAGTCTGGTGTATTTGCAGATTGCGTGCATCCATGTGTGCGTCCGTCCTGATTCGTTTGTTGGGACCATAACCTTGACATGCATGGAGCAATTTGTTTATATTTGGCATGAATGTTAACCTCAGTGAGCCAGAGTGTTATGCATAAACCCCTGGTTCCTATCTCAAAGGTAAAGGTCACAGTTGGAGGTCAAAAGATCAGACCCCTTGTCCAGAATTAAACTTTGACATACATGGAGCAATCTAAATTAAATTTGGCATGAATGTTAACCTCAGTGAGACGGGGAGTCATGCACAAACCCAAGGTTAATTCCTATCTCAAAATTCAAGGTCACAGTTGGCAGGGTCAAAGGTCATATCAGATCTTGACAGCTGGCGGGCTCAACTTGTTGCCCATGAACATCTAGTTTTATTGTCGAACCTGATTGCGGTGAGCTAGACTTGTGTGTGTGTCCGTGCGTCCGTCTGTCCTATTTTGTTCGGACCATAACTTTGACATGCATGGACCAGTCTTGTTTATATTTGGCATTAATGTTTACCTCAATGAGAAGGTATGTCATGCGAAACCCCATGGTCCTATCTTAAAGGTCAAGGTCACAGTTGGAGGTGAAAGGTCAAATTGAAGTTTGTCTGAAGCATTTTTGTGCCCCCCTCCCCATGAGTGGTGGGGGCTTATAGATTTGGTCTTGTCCGTCCGTCCGATGTTCGTGACGCATCTAGCTCGAAAAGTATTTGATATAAATTGATGAAACCTTGCATGAGTCTTTATCATGATATGAACTTGCGCACCTCCTATTTTTCATCTGGCTCCACCCCCTATTTTCAGAGTTATGGCCCCTGAAATAGTCAAAAATGCACATTTTCACCTTGTGACATGCCTAGCTCAAAAAGTATTTGATATGAATTCATGAAACCTTGCATGAGTCTTAATCATGATATGAACTTGCGCACCTCCTATTTTTCACCAGGCTCCGCCCCCTATTTTCAGAGTTATGGCCCCTGAAATAGTCAAAAATGCACATTTTCACCTTGTGACATGCCTAGCTCAAAAAATATTTGATATAGATTCATGAAACCTTGCATGAGTCTTAATCATGATATGAACTTGCGCACCTCCTATTTTTCATCTGGCTCCACCCCCTATTTTCAGAGTTATGGCCCCTGAAATAGTCAAAAATGCACATTTTTACCTTGTGACACACCTAGCTCAAAAAGTATTTGATATAGATTCATGAAACCTTGCATGAGTCTTAATCATGATATGAACTTGCGCACCTCCTATTTTTCATCTGGCTCCACCCCCTATTTTCAGAGTTATGGCCCCTGAAATAGTCAAAAATGCACATTTTCACCTTGTGACATGCCTAGCTAAAAATATATTTGATATAGATTCATGAAATCTTGCATGAGTCTTAATCATGATCCACATCTCCTATTTTTCATCTGGCTCCGCCCCCTACTTTCAGAGTTATGACCCCTGAAATAGTCAGAAATGCACATTTTCACCTTGTGACATGCCTAGCTTTTACTTACAGCTTCAGGTTAATTTTATGCAATTTCGCTCTATCTTGGTTGTTACTGAATAGATCTGATTCAAACTTAAAAAATAGTTGTTCCACCTTATCACCCACATCATATGACACAAGGTCCATAACTCTGGCACCAATATTCAATGAATTAAACCCCATTTTACTTAGAATTAAAAGTTAATTTTGATGCATTTTTAGCTCGACTATACGGCGTCGGTGTCTATCCGCGTCCCTACCTTGGTTAAAGTTTTTTTACACTTTCTCTTTTTTCAACTTATCTCTGTAATTACTTGATGGATTTGATTCAAACTTGAAATACTTATTCCTCATCATCAACATCATCTGACATAAGGGCCATAACTCTGGCACAAATATTTCATGAATTATCCCACTTTTCACTTAGATTTTCAGGTTGAAGTTTTGATGCACTTTCATGCTATCTCTGTTATTACTGAATGGATTTGATTCAAACTTAAGGTATTAGAGCACTAATAGTAATGTTTACAAAATGGCCTTTGCTTGGTATATTCTGAAAGGTAACCATGTTTTGCACTATTTTGCAGTTTTTAAACAACTTTGACCGTGCCGTTTTTTATAAATTTTGTGTAACTTATGGTATCTCCTCAAGCTCAAGTAGAGACAAATTTCAGTGATAGCCGCTATCCAAAACGTTTGCAGAGAACTCATTTGACCATTAATTTTAATAAAAGAAACATCAAACTATTGGTAAACAATTATAAAACACAAAATAAAAATGTCAATATCATTTTTTCTATAGTGCCTCGAGTAAACGGATTTAATGAGACAGAATTCATACTTCAACATTGAAAAACTAAGGTCGAACGTTGTGTTTCTGTTTTGAATTTTGCTTACTCCATTTAAAAATAACCTAAGGGCAGACGTAAAACCTACCTAAATTTCTTCCACAATATATAATCTAAGAGTGAAAGCAAAATAGAGAACTTTCACTGCGTGTAACTCAATATTTTTAGAGATGTGTAACTCTACCCCTTCTGTTTAAGTAGTAAATTCACTTTGAACACCAAGAAATCGCTTATAAAATTCATCTTTTTCCATTTTTGTACAAGAAATCAATAATAAGTCTTGAAAGAAGTAAAAACTTATTAGAAAAAAAGGAAAATAAGGAAAATAGAATTTGGTCCCAGTAGGGCTTGAACCTACGCCCCACTAAGAATTGCAGTAAAAGTAGGTTTATGGTAGGAAATGAATACTCTTCAAAAAGGAGGTTCTCTATTAGTGATCTAATACCTTAAAATCGTTGTTCAACATCATCACCCACATCATATGACACAAGGTGCATAACTCTGGCACCATTTTTTCATGAATTATTCCCCTTTTTACTTAGAATTTCAGGTTAAATATTTGGTGCACTTTCACTCTACCTCTGTTATTACTGAATGGATTTGATTCAAACTTAAAATAGTTGTTCAGCATCATCACCCACATCATATGACACAAGATGCATAACTCTGGCACAATTTTTCATGAATTATTCCCCTTTTTACTTAGAATTTCAGGTTAAAGTTTTATGCACTTTCACTCTATCTCTGTTATTACTGAATGGATCTGATTCAAACTTAAACAATTGTTCAACATCATTACCCTTATCATATGACACAAGGTGCATAACTCTGGCACCAATTTTTCATTAATAATGTCTCCCCTAGGAGACATATTGTTTTTGCCCTGTCCGTCCGTCCGTCCATCCGTACGTCACACTTCATTTCCGAGCAATAACTGGAGAACCATTTGACCTAGAACCTTCAAACTTCATAGGGTTGTAGGGCTGCTGGAGTAGACGACCCCTATTGTTTTTGGGGTCACTGCGTCAAAGGTCAAGGTCACAGGGGCCTGAACATTGAAAACCATTTTCGATCAGTAACTAGAGAACCACTTGACCCAGAATGTTGAAACTTCATAGGATGATTGGTCATGAAGAGTAGACAACCCCTATTGATTTTGGGGTCACTCCATCAAAGGTCAAGGTCACAGGGGCCTGAACATTGAAAACCATTTCCGATCAATAACTAGAGAACCACTTGACCCAGAATGTTGAAACTTCATAGGATGATTGAACATGAAGAGTAGATGACCCCTATTGATTTTGGGGTCACTCCGTCAAAGGTCAAGGTCACAGGGGCCTGAACATTGAAAACCATTTCCGATCAATAACTAGAGAACCACTTGACCCAGAATGTTGAAACTTAATAGGATGATTGGTCATAAAGAGTAGATGACCCCTATTGATTTTGGGGTCACTCCATCAAAGGTCAAGGTCACAGGGGCCTAAACATGGAAAACCATTTCCGATCAATAACTAGAGAACCACTTTACCCAGAATGTTGAAACTTCATAGGATGATTGTACATGCAAAGTAGATGACCCCTATCGATTTTGGGGTCACTCCATTAAAGGTCAAGGTCACAGGAGCCTGAACATTGAAAACCATTTCCGGTCAGTAACTTGAGAACCACTTGACCCAGAATGTTGAAACTTCATAGGATGATTGTACATGCAAAGCAGATGACCCCTATCGATTTTTGGGTCACTCCATTAAAGGTCAAGGTCACAGGGGCCTGAACATTGAAAACTATTTCCGGTCAGTAACTTGATAACCATTTGACCCAGAATGTTGAAACTTAATAGGATGATTGGTCATGCCGAGTAGATGACCCCTAACGATTTTGGGGTCACACTGTGAAAGGTCAAGGTCACAGGGGCCTGAACATTGAAAACCATTTCCGGTCAGTAACTTGAGAACCACTTGACCTATAATGATGAAACTTCATTGGATGATTGGTCATGCAGAGTAGATGACCCCTAACGATTTTAGGGTCACTCTGTTAAAGGTCAAGGCCACAGGGGCCTGAACATGGAAAACCATTTCCAATCAATAACTTGAGAACCTCTCGACCCAGAATGTTGAAACTTCATAGGACGATTGTTCATGCAGAGTAAATGACCCCTATTGTTTTTGGGGTCACTCCGTTAAAGGTCAAGGTCACAGGGGCCTGAACATTGATAACCAGTTCCGATC
>NW_026462100.1:0-69841 GCF_021730395.1 Mercenaria mercenaria | reverse complement strand
GCGGTAGCAGCGAATATCCCGCGAATACTTCATGCGAATAGGCATGTTCGCGGCATGTTCGCAGCCTTTTGACCATTTCGTAAGGGTGATCCGACTTCAACTCATCCCATAACATTTGAAAACATTTGAGGGCCCCCGATAATGTTGTTATAACTTCTGGCCCAACCCTGTTGTATATTTACATTGATGTATTTATGTATGCTTGTTGTATGTGTGTGTATAGAATATGTATATATATATATATACAATAAAGTATAATTAAACCGATTAAACTAAACATTTGAAAAGAACTGTCTAATGACGGCACGGACCGAAGGACATATTTTTCAAGTCGATAGTAAATATCTCTTTCAGTATATTGCATGTTACCATAGATGGATCGATGGATCCCGATTGTTGTCGCTTCGCGCAGGATCGATTCCCTATCAATTTAAAGGTAGATTTTGGAATAAAAACAACACTGTTCATATTTGTACTGATGTGCAAGACGTTGCTGTTCGGACAAGTTATGTGGATGCTTATTAGGCACAAGGAAAAGCGTATTCTTCCAAAAAATCCGAAGTCAGACGCTCTGTGCATGTGCTGGAAGTACACATTTTTAATTTGATAGTAGTATATATCTCATTCGGTATAACGCATGTTACCATAGAGGGATTGATCCCGATTTTCGTCGCAAAGCGATGAAAATCGGTTGGATCGATTCCCTATTATTATAGATGGGTGATCCGGTGTCTGTCATCCATCATCAACAAATTTTTACTTAAACATTTTCTCCTCTGAAACAACTTGTCAGAATTACATCAAAAGGTGTGTAGCATCCTGGCAAGGTCCCCCTCTCAAGTTTGTTCAAATGGAGGCACTCAGTGGTCCCTGTTAGGTGTCACAAAAGCTAAAATAGAAATACATTTCAAAGACTTCTTCTCATGAACCATTTGATGGATCTCCATCAAACCTGGTCTGTTGCGTAATGGTAAGGTCCTCATGTATGTTGTTGTAGTGAGTTTTGCATGCCTATCACATCTCGATCATTAAGTTCCTTACTTAAGACCTACTGTTTACACTATTAAGATAAGATAAGATAAGATAAGATAAATTTTATTTTAAGCACTCCAGGTGCTTTTGAACTGAACTGAACTATTATTTCAGGTTTGGCTTACTTAATTTTGTCACACCTAACGCTTTTTTTCCCAACCCTAAGATGCTTTTTTTTTAACTTAGACAATACATAATAAATAAAATATCCACAAAGACTGAACATACCCTTGAATGGATGAATCAGACTTAGTGAAAATTCTAGTAAATAAGACACATATTATTCAAATCTTTATTTGACAGGCACATACTTTATTTCAAGCAAGTAAATTCATGATAATATGTGGATTTTCAGCCACAATAAACAATTACATAAGAGATGTTTTACATCCTATTGCTTTTAAATTATGTTAGATTAAATTAAGTAAAAAGTCTAAACTTTCTTTATTAAGTACATACTAAAATGTTATTCATATCATTATAGACTAAGTCATGTTGAGTTATTTTTGAGTAATTACAGTTACTCAATTGAATCACTTTAATTGGAGCATAGTTTATAATCATATAATATGGACTTGTTGATTTATCAGAGTACATTTTTGTGCATATAGATTTGCTCTTGTCCGTGGGTCCGTCCGTGCATCCGTCCGTGTGTCCGTCCGTCTCTCCGAAGTTCGTGACGCGCCTAGCTCAAAAAGTATTTGATATAAATTGATGAAACCTTGCATAAGTCTTTATCATGATAAGAACTTGCGTACCTATTTTTCGTCTGGCTACACCCCCTAATTTTAGAGTTATGGCCCCAGAAATAGTCAAAAATGCGCATTTTCACCTTGTGACACGCCTAGCTCAAAAAGTATTTGATGTAGATTCTTGAAACCTTGCATGAGTCTTAATCATGATATGAACTTGCGCACCTCCTATTTTTCATCTGGGTCCACCCCCTATTTCTAGAGTTATGGCCCCTGAAATAGTCAAAAATGCACATTTTCACCTTGTGACACGCCTAGCTAAAAAAGTATTTGATATAAATTGATGAAACCTTGCATGAGTCTTTATCATGATATGAACTTACACACCTCCTATTATTTGTCTGGCTTCGCCCCCTATTTTTAGAGTTATGGCCCCTGAAATAGTAAAAAATGCACATTTTCACCTGGTGACACGCCTAGCTCAAAAAGTATTTGATATAGATTCATGAAACCTTGCATGAGTCTTTATCATGATATGAACTTGTGCACCTACTATTTTTGATCTGGGTCTGCCCACTATTTCCAGAGTTATGGCCCCTGAAATAGTAAAAAATTGCACATTCTCACCTAATTATGTGCCTCAATCAGAAAGTATTTAATGTAGATTCATGAAACTTTGCTTGAGTCTTTATCATAATGTGTCCTTGCACACTTGGCATTCTTCTTGAGAATTTTAGCGTTTATTACAGAGTTATGGCCTTTGAAATAGCCAAAATAGTGGATTTTTTGTTTGTCATGCTCATAGCTCAAAATGTATATGGTATAGAATAATGAATCCTTTTCATAATTTTTTTTTTTTAGGCTATAAGACTGCAAACATTTGAATTATTTCCCCTTATTTGTGACAGATGTACCAGTGGGGGGAGGGGGGGGGGGGGGGGGGCACACCCTGTGTCCTACAGACACATTCTAGTTAAAATAATACATGACTTACAATTATTATATTTACTCTTATATTTTATAAGCACATTTTTTAAAAAAACAATTGCTATTTTATTTCCATACAAATTATTATTTTATTCTATTACATATTTATTAGCTTATATATGATATTTTTTAATACCTTTTTAAAATTGGGGATGAAACAGTTTAACATCTTAAAACTTTAGACAATCCCCCCCCCCCCCCACCATTTTGGGGGTTAGGGAATCTTGGGAGGAACTGTCTTGTGGGGAGAGGGAGTCTGGACACCTGTTTCCTGTAATCCTATCTTTCTCCCATTCCACTACATGTACGCTATCACACTGGCCATAGCTTTATCAGATCAAGTGGTTCCAACGTTGTTTGAGCGGTGAATTTTACGCCGATCAGATGGAGAAATATGGCCGATACTACAAATTTCCGGAATTGTAAGTATGAGTTAAAGGAATTTCTACCCGTTAGATAACGAATCAAATGAAAACGATGGGTGCACCTGGAGCGCAAATGTGTCTATATTTTAGCACATGTGTCTATTTAGCTGAGATTTGTGTCGTTTATTAAAACACTTCTGTACAGTCCGGCGGGGGAAGGAGATTTTTGACAGTTTTTGACAATATCGCCTCAAATTTAGTGTTTTTCGGGAGCAAGTAACTGTTAAAACACTTTTTATGTAAAGGGCTACCTCTTAAAGCAAAGCGTGTGTATTTTCATAGAATTATTCAGGGTTGTTTCTGAACAATCGGCCGAAAACCTAATACAACGCCGTTTCGAGTGGGGCGCTATGCAACGCAATCAAGTGGATACCGTTCTGTGTCTTACTTGCGAAGTCTTATTCGTCTTAAAAACAGTCATTATTTTCAAAGTCTAACAATGAATAAATTAATTTGGAGAGTTTTATATCATCATAATGATCCCGCCATTTCTAATATATTGTACTTTTACATTTTTATGCTCACTTAACATTTCACATATTTTTGCGGACATTGTCAAAAAACATCAACACATTTATAAACATAAAGCAAGGATGAACATCGAACAATATCATTAAGTAAATAATAGTATTAGTTCGTTAAAACAAGAACCAGTTCACGGATATTTTTCTCCTCCACGAATGGAACTGAACAGCATGCCGAAATCGGGTTGACTCTTTAAATCAGTATAGTTACAGTTGGTCACTTTTAATCCCTTAAAACCAATACATTGTGATTTCATTACTGATTTGTTGTGCATTTAAGCTGTTCATACAAAAAAATAAAGTTTGGTCCATGATAAAAGTATTGATCGGTTGTTTGTATATATTTTCATTCATATTCCTGGTGAAACGTTCATTTATTTTCAGAGAGATAAATCACAGAGACCGTTAAAATTGGCCAGGGAAAAGGCAAGATTTTATTTGTCCTCCAGAAAACAGAAACGATGTAATAAAACTCTATGGCCGCCGTTTAAAAATGAAAATACAAATGAAATACAGACACCAATGAAAACAAAAAGTTTTGTTGGAGACAGTTAAATAGTACAACTGTAACACGTCTCTCTTAGTATTGCTAGTCCGTTTATTTTCTTTCATTGGTGTCTGTATTTCATTTGTACATTTATACATTGATACCACACCCATTAAAATCCGTTCACTTTAGCTGTGTCTATCCCTCGCTACTCGTGTATACTAATACAAAAATGGTTGGAAGAAGGTCAGCATACGCCGTTGAAATACGGTCCTATATCAAGAATCGTTGTACTCTTGGCATAGGGTGTAAAGACATTTTTGATGATATATGTTCTGTTTATGGGCATAATGAAATATCTTTTTCGGCAGTTATACGTTGGTTTAAGAAATTCAAATGTGGGTTAGTTTCAACAGAAGATGAACCACATGGCCGTCGGCCGAAAACAGCAACGTTTGCCAAGATGGTTGCTAGAGTGAAAGAAATAGTTGCTACTGATGCAATATACTCCGCTAGGCAAATAGCTAGTATGATTGGCATCTCATAACAGCAGCTCATACAATTCTGAAACGTAATTTGAAAATGAGGAAGATTCCCCAATCTGTTGACAGATGAGCAGAAAAAAAGGCACGCGTGCAATGCGCAAACTTGTTGCTTAAATAGTTTCCAAATTACAATGCACGATCTTTCGCAAAAGTCGTCACTGGTGACGAGACATGAGTTCACTTTTTCGAGCCCAAACGAAAGATTCAGAACAAAAAAACTGGGCAACAAATCCTGGCAAAAGACCATGCATTGCAAAGCGGACCATGAGTGTCAAGAAGGTAATGTATGCCATATTCTTCACAACACTGGGTCCTGCCATTCAGGTTGCTGTTCCTAAAGGCAAATCCGTAAATTCGAAGTTTAACAAGACTAAAGTTTTTCGGAAACTGAAGAAATATTTCAAAACTCTAAGACCCGCAACTGGTTTGGCCAATGTCAGATTGCTACATGAAAATGCGTCATCACACAAGGCGTCTATTGTACAAGACTTTCTGAAGCAGGAAAAGGTTGTTGTGTTCCCTTCATCACCCTCCTTATTCGCCTGACCTTGCCCCGTGTGGCTTCTTTTTGTTCCTTAGGCTCAAGAATACCTTTCTGGTCGAAACTTTGTGCAGCGCAAATACCTCGGTTCTGCAATATTCCAGTGTTTTCATAGTATACCTAGAAAATACTACGAGAAAGGCTTCAAGGATTGGATTAGAAGACTGAAATTTTGCAAATCTGTTGGAGGTGAATACTTCGAGGGGACCAAATAAAATTTTAATTGAAATCTATCAAGGATACATTTTTATGTGCTCAGATGCATTCATATTTGAACAATCCTCATAAAGAGTCAACCCGCTTTTGGCATGCTGTTCAGTATACCATTTGTGGAGGAGATAAATGTCCTTGAACTGGTTCTTGTTTTTACAAACTATTACTACCATTTACTTAATGATATTGTTCGATGTTCATCCTTGCTTTATGTTTTTGTGTTGATGTTTTTGACAATGCAAAAATATGTTAAATGTTAAGCGAGCATAAAAATGTATTATATATATTTAGTACAAGATATTTTAAATGGCGGGATCATTATAATGATATAAAACTCACTAAATTTATTCATTGTTAGGCTTTAATGACTGTTTTTAAGACGGATAAGACTTCGCAAGTAAGACACAGAACGGTATCCACTTGGTTGCGTTGCATAGCGACCCACTCGAAACGGTGTTGCATTAGGTTTTCGGCCAATTGTTCAGAAACAACCCTGAATAATTCTATGAAAATGCACACGCTTTGTTTTAAGAGGTAACCCTTTACATAAAAAGTGTTTTAACAGTTACTTGCTCCCGATAAACACTATATTTGAGGCGATATTGTCAAAAACTGTCAAAAATCTCCTTCCCCCGCCGGACTGTACAGAAGTGTTTGAATAAACGGCACAAATCTCAGCTAAATAGACACATGTGCTAAAATATAGACACATTTGCGCTCCAGGTGCACCCATCGGTTTCATTTGATTTGTTATTTAACGGGTAGAAATTCCTTTAAATCATACTTACAATTCCGGATATTTGTAGTATCGTCCATATTTCTCCATCTGATCGGCGTAAAATTCACCGCTCAAACAACGTTGGAACCACTTGATCTGATAAAGCTATGGCCAGTGTGGCTATATCTACCTGATTCTGCAACATTTTTATCCAGATCCAGATAAAAATCTGATAATCAAGTCAAACTCTTAACCCTTATCATGCTGGACAGGAGCATTCAGTCAGCATCTTTTCTGGTAAGCACCCCCTTTGACAGTTAATTGTACTGTCCAAATTGAAAAATGGACAAGTTCATTATTGAAATTTAGCAGGGTAAGGGTTAAGGAAATGTCTATCAGTACGATATTCATGCAGATATTTTGTGATTTGCAGGAATATTGGTGCCAGTCAGTATCATTTAATTCTGTATCCGCGCAACACATGAATTTTGTGTTCTGCTTTAATTTTACCAAAACAGCTTGTGAAAACACTACAAGTTACTACAACTACATCGCAGCTGTCAAACAATGCAATAAAACAAGAAATTAAATGCATATGTAAATTTTAATGGAATTATTATTTTTTACCCTTGTTACAAAATCTCCTCCAGCTGCTAAATTTTGCAGCCAATTGAAATAAAAGTTTTTTTGACATATTGAAAATATAAATATACATTCAAATGACCTACAACACCCAGAATAAGTGCACAGTGTATTCCCAAAATTTAATCCGTGTTCTTACTATGTCACCCCTACTCATATCTTATACCACTGCATGTAGAGTAGTGTTTCATAATCGGACTCAAAGTGCAATCGATTATCAAATCGAATCGGAAGGGTACAATCGATTGATTATTAATCGAAACACTCATATATATATTATACATGGGATTGTTAATTGGTTTCACCGCCGTCTACACACTCAAGAACAGTAATGACAATATATTGTTCTTTAATTTATTTCAGTTGAAATGTATACAAAATGTACATGGAATGACTTGTAAGAGTAACATTCAAAACAACAAGAATCAGTATTTGTCTGTAAAATTGTATTGTCACACATTTCGAACTAAAAATTTTCTTCAACCTTGGTATATTGATGTGATTATCTCAGGACAATAATTAAAATGGAAATGTGAAATAAAATACATTGGTCACCATTCTTGTTTAAGAGCTTTTCCCACTTGAAAATAGCCAAAATCAACAAACTTTCTAAAAAAAAACATCTTGAAGAGCAGATTTATCAAAAACCGTGAACTTTATTTCATACTTTTTATTTTCTATTTCCTCCCAACTGTTTGTACACACACACACACACACACACAAAACAAAAATATTTACAGTAAAACGAAAAAAAACACACACACAATACACGGGTATGAAACGTTGCCTGCGGCACAAAATGTGCCGCACTGAAATGAAGGCATTGCGCTTCCGACGGCGCAGGCATTGCGCAGGATGTTTACAAAAATAACAAGCAAGGTGAGTAGAATTGAAGGTTTTTGGTTATTGTCTTTTTACAGTAAAAACATTTTAGAAATCGGGGAATACAGCGGGATGTAGTTGTGTCTTGCCGACAAATCCATGCCCAGTTTGTGAAGAAATATGTAATATTGTTACTTTGCGCGTGTTTTTCATCGGATACAGTAACGTGGAAATTACAAAAGCAGCGAATATTCCGAGTCATTTTACCTCCTGCTGAAAAATAAATGATGTATTTCTGTAGTATATTATATAAAGACATGACATCTGATTGATTGAGATAAACTACTTGTCAGGAAAAGGCATATCCCCTCGTTCTGCCGACTTTTCAGTCCAGTGCCGCAGGCATCTCGATGGTGCCGCAGACATCATGAGAGGCGCAGTCATCTTGAATACTATTGTAGTCAGTAGTACATACAATTTCGACCTTCTAACATGTATTGAAGTACAAAAATATCAATAACAAAGTTGTTCCTCCTGTTATTGTGTAAGACAAATCTTCTCAATCCGAACTTTGTAATATTAATAGCTATTTTAAGAAGTTTGCAATATTTTTTCTTGCTCTTTTCGGGGATGGGACCTGGTGCCTCCCAGTTGAGAAAGTCACATCATTTTGTATCGAATTTGGATTATTTTTTGCTAAAAAACATTATTCAATTACCAAACATTCTCATTTGTAACAATTATTGATGCTTAGTTCAAAGCAAGGTATGAAAACCAGCATTAGAGCACAAAAACTGTCATAACTTTTGTCATTTTTCAACCAGTTTTGATGTTTTTGTTTCAGCATCAAGTTTTGTTGTTGTTGTTTTTCTTTACAGTTTTGGCGTACTATTTTGATTAGCGATGAGTTGAATTTCGCCCCCCTCCCCAAACCCCCGAAAAGAAAAGAAGTGAGTATTGAAATTCAGCTCACCGCTAATAAAAAAAAGTACGCCCAAACTGTAAAGAAAAAGAAACTCGATGCTGAAACAAAAATATTAAAATTAGTTGAAAAATGACAAAAGTTATGACAGTTTTTGTGCTCCGATGCTGGTTTTCATACCTTGCTTTGAACTATAAGCATCAATAATTGTTACAAATGGGATGTTTAGTAATTGAATATTGCTATTTTACGGGAGAAAATGAATCCCAAATCGATACAAAATGACGTGATGTTCCCTGGCCCCATTCCCAAAAACAGCGAGAAAAAATACTGCAAACTTCTTAAAATAGCTATTAATATTACAAAGTTCGGATTGAGAAGATTTGTCTTACTACTACAATAACTGGAGGAACAACATTGTTATTGATATTTTTGTACTTCAATACATGTTAGAAGGTCGAAATTGTACGTACTACTGACTACAATAGTATTCAAGATGACTGCGCCTCTCATGATGTCTGCGGCACCATCGAGATAGATAGATAGATAGATAGATTTATTTCAACATAAAATGTACAATTTACATGGCGACTTATAATTAAAACATACAATCAAACAATAAACAAACATGTATGAATTAATATAGCCATGTCAATCAACATTATATGTTAAGGATTACACAAAAAAGAGTTAAAATAAACTCTTATTTCCATTGTGGTCCTTAAGATATAGTATTGTATGACATAGGAAGAATAATTTATCACAGTAAAAAAATAATCACAGAAAAATGCCCGAAGATAAGTTTGTATAAAAATCCTATGCTTAAAAATGATTGACTAGTATAAAAAAATGATTGACTAGTAAAAAAACACAATGCAAAAATCTATCTATAAGCAATCTAACTAAAAGTCATATTAAGCTTAAAAAATGTTCCTTAACCTTAACGTTTAAATGAATACATGGTTGTGGCATCCCTAACATTTTGTGGCAGACTGTTCCATAAACAACAACCATTATAAGCAAATGTTTTTTTCCCAAAAACCATTGACCACTGGGAGAGCATATCTCTTACTATCTGACATTAAAAAAACCTGTACCATCAAGGAGGCATTTGCCTTTGCTCTGAACCTTGTGGGATAATCATGAACAGTATTGATAGGGTAAAGTGTTCACTTAAATATGAAGGAGCAATATTAGAATTTATTTTATAAACATGACAGAGAGTTATTTGATTAACTCACTTGAAACTGGTAACCAGTTTAAGACGTGAAAAATGCTCAATTCCAATGTGTGACATGGGATTTAAATTCAACACAAAACGAAATAAGTTTATTTTGTGTGACCTGTAACTTGTGTTTTAATTCCTGTGTTAAACTATTAAACCAAGTAGAAGAGGCATAGTCGAAATGACATTGTACAAGTGATGTAACTAAGAAGCTTTTTTGTGTGCAAAGTGAGGAATTCACTTTTACGGTAGAGGAATTTTAACCGAGCATTGGATTTCTTAATAACAGACCTAGCCACTGACTCAAATGACAAACTTTGATCAATGGTTGCACCAAGATATTTAACTGAAGATTTGGATTCAACAGTTTGACCATTGCAATTTATATCAAGATTACCATGTTTTTTAACCTTTGTACTGACCCAAATAAAATAGATTCTGTCTTACCAAGGTGAAGAGATAGTTTATTACATACAAGCCATTGACTGAAAAATTTTTCAGATCCTGACTTAAAGATTTTCAATATCACACTTGTTTTTGGCAGACACAAGAATTGCTGAGTCATCAGCATAGAGAAGCAGCTTGTTTTTTACAACAGCTGACATGTCATTCACATAAATAAGAAAAAGCAGAGGCCCAAAATATAGATCCCTGGGCACACCACATGTTATATTGGCAGAAGAAGACAAAGTACATGATATTTCGACCAATTGGCGTCTATCAGACAAATACGAAGAAAACCATCTGATAGAGGACTCTGTGAGACCCAATGCTCTTAGTTTCATTAGAAGAATTGAGTGGTTGACGGTATCAAACGCCTTTTGTAGATCTAAAAGAACCATACCCACAAGATGACCTTATCCATCTGAAAACGAATATAATCTGTGAGGTGAATAAGGCATGTATCAGTTGAAAACCCATGTCTAAAACCTGACTGATATTCATACAAAAGACTATTTTGCACAAGGTACTGTTCTAACTGATCATAAATGACTCGCTCAAAGATCTTAGATACAATACTAAGGATAGAAACTGGACGATAATTCCAACATCCGTCTTATCATTCTTTTGTACAAAGGCACTACACGAGCAGACTTAAGTTCATCAGGACAGTACCTTGTATAATTGACAAGTTTATAACATGTGAAAGTGGACCAGCAATAATAAGAGGCTGAGTCTTTAACAAAACGTGAGGGAATCCCGTCTAAACCTGTCGCCTTATTGGACAAAGATTGTTTAGGTATTTCAAAACCTTATTTTCAGAAACAACTAAAAATGAAAAACTATCAGGCTTTACACCTTTAGAAGAATAAAAATTAAAAACAAAATTCATTCCAAAATTATTAACACAGTTTGGTAATTTGCTCACAAGTTTATCTGCAACAGAGGTGTAAAATGATTAAATTTTTCTGCCACCTTAAGTTTATCAAAACAAATGTTACCATCAAGGGTCAGACCAATATTACTTGAGCACTGATTATTCTTACTTGGTAAACCTAGATCTTTTAGGCTTTTCCATAAAGACTTAGAGTCATTTTTATTGTTTTCAAGAGAAGATTTAAAGAAGTTCTTTTTTGCATTCATAATAACAGTATTACCTTGTTTCTCGAGGACTTGAAAAGATTAAGTTTTCTTCAGATTTGACATTTTTGAAATTATAAAAAGCCTTATCCCTAGCCTTAATACATTCTAGAACTTCAGAGTCAACCCATCTTCAGTTCTTTGTTTTATGCGAACAGATTTTAGAGGAGCAATGGTATCTAAAGTAGAGACAAAAATTGATTTAAAATTATTCCAAGCACTGTTTACATTATCACAGTATAAAACTGATGACCAGTCAGAACCCAAAAGAGACTGTTGAAAACTTTCTTTATTATAATGCTTTAGAGAACGAACAGTAGCAGTATTATGTTTTCCAATAAATTCACGTGAAACTTTCCTGGTACAAAATGTCATCATATGGTCACTAACACAACAGTCAATTACACCACTCTGTGAAATATTTTTAGGATCTGATACCAATACCAAATCAATAGTTGTAGAAGATGAAAGTGAAATTCTTGTAAAATTATTGATTATTTGTTTAAGACTAAACATATCACACAAAGATTTCAAACTCCTGACTAGAGGACACTTGTTTTTAGCTGACACGTCCGTATTAAAATCCCCTAAAATGACTGTTTCTGATTTAATCAGAGATACACTGGATAAAAATACTGATTCTAAAATCTCATAAAAGTTAGACTGCTTCGGAGGTCTGTATAAAACACCACATAAAATCGGTTTCGTTTTTGGAAGTAAACTATCAATAAAAGTTCCTTCAAGCTCCTGATGATTCAAATCGTCTCTGTTGTTGAAAGCAATGTCTTTACGAATAAAAATACAAACTCCTCCACCGTGTCGATTTCGATCTTTACGTTGGATGACATAACCATTAATGGCAACTTCCGAGTCGAAGACTGATTGATCTAGCCAAGTTTCCGTTAGCAACAGACATGTCGCATTGGTATTTCGTGCAATAATGCGGACTTCATCAATTTTTGGCAGCAGGCTGCGAACATTTAGGTGGACGAAATGAAGACCTCTTTTTTTGAAATTACTGTAATTTACTGGACCTGGGCATGGATGAATGTCACCATATAATAACAAACACACTCTGAGCCACTTGGATCTATGGACACTAATATCAAGTTCAAGATGTTGTAAATTACGTCTGGACTTCTTTTCGGCTAACTTGTATGATGTTACAAAATGTTCATAAAAAGAAAGTTCACCAAATGTAATGTTGTCGAACAGGAAACTGTTTATATGAACGTTGGAAAAAATCTGTCCGAAATGTTGATTGTCCGAAACGTTATGATGTTCAAAACAGTGAAAATTATTATTGGACTTCTCGCCGACAGTTTGTGCCTGCGGCACTGGACTGAAAAGTCGGCAGAACGAGGGGGTATGCCTTTTCCTAGGCATGTATTTTATCTCAATCGATCAGATACCATGTCTTTATATAATATACTACAGAAATACATCATTTCTTTTTCAGCAGGAGGTGAAATGACTCTGAATATTCACTACTTTTGTAATTTTCACGTTACTGTATCCGATGAAAAACACGCGCAAAATAACAATATTATATATTTCTTCACAAACTGGGCATGAATTTGTCGGCAAGACACAACTACATCCCGCTGCATTCCCCGATTTCTAAAATGTTTTTACTGTAAAAAGACAATAACCAAAAACCTTCAATTTTACTCACCTTGCTCGTTATTTTTGTAAACATCCTGCGCAATGCCTGCGCCGTCGGAGGCGCGATGCCTTCATTTCAGTGCGGCACCTTTTGTGCCGAAGGCAACGTTTCATACCCGTGCAATAGCTGTTGGCACATATACAAGGGGGGTATTCGATCTACTCCTTACCACCAAAACAAAATGGCGGTCAAAACTGAAAATGTGAGTTTTTCTTACTTTTTATCTTTTTTAAGGATTTCTAGACCATGACACATGGCTATCAACCTGCTCCACTGTTTTTTCTATCTATCGGTACCTTTAACATTGGAAACAGTGCTGTAGTTTGTCTGGAATGCTGGTCAAGGGATTTGAATCGATGGAAAATCCTCCGGTAAACACGGGATAAGGAATAGTGCGATTAGCAAAAATGGTCTTTTTTCCTTATAATTCAAATAATTGTGAGCTATTTTCTGATAAAAGAAAAGAATCAATATGTATTTCCATCATGGTTAGTCTGGAGCCGATTAAAAGTCGTAATTTTAAATTACACAGTTTTTTTGTCTGATGGTAAGGGAAAAGTGTACGAAAAAAAAGAGGATAAGGTGCAGTTCACTTCTTCAAGCAACATTTTACTTCGCTCTTTTCAGAGACAATCAAGTAAAATTCTGTTAAAAATAATATTTTGGTGATCATTTATAACTATCTCTTGCTAAATGTAGTAAGATTTTAAAAAGGTATCCGCCTGTCTATCAGACACGTGATGTACTGAAAGCCGAAAGTTTAGCAAGTATTAATATAGTACATTTATCCCTCGCCAACATTTAAGTATTATAACTTTCTATTTGTATAGCGCCCAAAGTCATTTATAACAAGCAATTGCCTTACAAAAAAGTTGAAATATTATATTTTTTTGTCTTAAAAAACCATTAAAAGTTAAACCTACTTAAAATACAATGTTTTTTTACTAAAGATAGTGAAAACTCAGCAACACCACTTAACTTGTTTAAGTGTTATGCATTCTTTGTAATTTTGCGTTAAAATACATACGTTATGCGACATTTAGGCGCACTAATTCACGATTTTATGGATACAAAGACCAGAAATTATTCGTGGTTGAAGCTATAACTATGTATTCAACTTTTCATAATTAAAGGTGAGCTCTTACATTATAAGTTAACGTTGGCTTAGAGTTATTAAGGAATATTACCTCGCGAGTTCGCTAGTAGATTATTGAATGAACATTTAACTGTAACAAAACATATTTAAAAACATTGACAAAAGGCAAATCGCAAACATAATAAGCTCATTAAATCATATATATACTCTTACGATGCCATTAACATAATATACATTTGGAAGAGCAATCTGAATATTTTATGTGTCCTGCTTGTATCATAAGCTGCATTACAAAAGTAACGTAAGTATCATTGCACATAGGTATGAGAAAAAAAAATACATTAAAGTAAGGCTTAATATGTGGCAAATATGATTGTTATTTATCAACATTATGTATCTTATACCACGAATTTAAGAACATTTAATTATCAAGCTTTTCTTGGAAACATTTAGGTCAATCAACAATAACACATATTAAACTTGTCAAAACATAAAACATGCAACTTTACAATAATACTTTTTAACAACAAATACTGTTGTTATACCTTTGTAGTAAAACCGTTGACATATAATCAGCATAATCTTATGCACAATATGACTATACAATCTTGGTTACCATCTGATCAGAAATATGCTGATGGTAAAGTATGTATCCCAAATTAACGAATAAATTCATTTTCGGGCATCAAAATTCGTGTTCAAGATTGCCACCAAATTGAAGCCGACCATTGTAAATCAAAAGCACAAATACTTATTTATTCAAATTAATTATTTCTTACGATTGTCAAATTAATTATTCGTATTTTCAAAGGCGGCTTTGATAATCTCGTTCTCTTGTATATTTGTAAGTGGCAGCCCTTATAACAAGTGCTTTTGTCATTGAATCCATGAATCGCACAACATTAAGCTGTATAAAATGAAATGCACAAAGAAAAAGTACTTATTCTAATATTAAAATTTAAATGTAACCACAAGTCACCGTGTCAGAACTTTTCCACATAATGAAGAAAAGATAATTTTATTTGAGTACAACCACATTCATGAACCAAGCACCCAAAAAAAACCAACAATTCTACATATAAATTTCATTCAGAGTTAACAGTTCTATTAAGTCTGTCTTTACTGTAAAGACTTTTTCAAATATATTAACAGTCTTGTAAAAAATATTTCAAGATATATCACGGTTGGAACAAAACCTTTATTCCCTTTTTCTTGCAGATTTTTACCTTAACAGTAATTAAAGCTAGTTCTTTTGCCTTTTAGCTACCAGTTCTACTGCAGCGATTCGTTTTAAGGTATCGATTTTTAAAAGAAACGAAAATAAAGTAATATAAGGTGGCATACGTTCTTAGTAAAAACTACAAACACTATCTTTTCGGGTTTAAACCTGCGCCCGAACAACCAAAGCCTATTCAACAAACTAAGAAACACACTCTCGATACTCCGAAAGACACATGGTACATTTTCACAGGGAATGTATAATGTCATATTATACATTTCTTGTGAAAAAGTACTGGTTTTTTCGAAGTCTCGAAGTCCGTTTCTCATTTTGTTTTTCTTATTTTCTATCCTGCCTTTTCTGTTTGCCAAAGGATTTAATTAGCAGGGAGGTAATAGTTTCACTGTCTGATTCTCTCTTTTTAAAGTAGCGCATTGTCTTTAGCCTTCTCACATTCTCGATACACCTTTCAGATTTTAGCCTTTGATTTTACAATAATGTTAACCTGATGTGCAACCCACCATAAGTCAACAGTGAGTTATTATTACTGATATACGCACACACACCAATAACCTATGTTTTGATACATACGTTAACCGATCACTGTGCTATGGTACCACGGGTATGCAGTTTCCATTCATTTTGTATTCAAAAAAATGTTAAACATGTATCTTTATGATAAAAACACTATGTCATACGACCAATTCTGTAAACAAAACCTTTTTAAAAAAGAAATTAATATTAAAGCATATATTATCAGATTTTAAAAATAGAATTTGCATGACGTGTTTTAAACAAAAATAGTGATAAAAAACAAAACTTTTTAGCAAATTAAAATGCCTGAGCGTATTATCTTGGAACCTTGACTTCAAAAAATAAAAGAAGCCTCATGTTGTATAAAAAGGACTGTCAGTAATATATCAGGGATGAAAGGATACATACGTTACCATACGTCACGTATGTATCAATAATTTTGTACTGTGTTTATGGCGTACTCAATATGTACAACAACATAAATTTAATTGAAACAAAAAATATAATTGTCATATAATACACAAATAGGTTTTACTTTAAGCTTCCTTTTTAAACCGAACATTACCACGGAGCCCCTTGAACATTTTCAGAAAAAGAAAACACGTCTTCAAGGACAAATGTGCGACTTAACCTGTGTGAAATCTGCATCTTACGACGTAGACGATACAAACTGAAGACACTGTCAATTAAAACTGAGTGACACTTTCTTGTTTATATTATTTTAAATAAGATTGGTAACGTTTGTATCGATCACGTATCATTTTGCCATTTCTTATACCATTTAATTAAGAAGGACCTCTGCTTCATAATAGACAAATGATAGATGTATTGAAAATACATACACTGTTTTGGCATGAAAACACTACTCTTAGTTCAACATGAACTGCTGTGATTTTCAGTGTCTTAGAATAAAGGTAACGTTTGTATCATAGAAAGTGGAATCTTTACATAAGGAAAAGTTTAAGTGAAAAATATATCACTACTAAGTATATCTTGTATCAAATGTTATAACATGTAGTTGAAACAAAACTAGAAATAACTTTTAAAGACATAAAAACGCTATTCTTTATGTGTCAAGCTCATATATTCATAGTAGGATAGATCCATAACCTAAGTATTCCTTCATCGGCGTCATATCTGTTTTATTGTTTAAAGGGAAACGTAATAACACAAACATACATATTATGATGCAGTTATTAATAATTAGGGAACATGTATTCTTTGCATTTACTAAAAAATCCGTCATTAAATATAAAAGCGGTCAAGCGTTTTGAATTTTTGTATAAACTTGCGCATGGCGCCAGTAACGTATGTATCATTTTAAAATTGTCTTTTGTACATTTTTTGGATTATGGATATGAATAATCCAATTGCCATTAGGTAACAAGTATAAACACATATTCATTGGAATTATAGTATGTTTAATTTGCTTCCGGTGCCTATTTTTAAACAACCACGGTAAGGAACACTCGATTGTTTCGTCATTTACGACTTTTAACGATAGGAAGGTTTACACTATGGTTCATCTACAATATTGGTGTAGTTTAACAGCCAGGGTCCACGATTCAGACCTCTTTAATTTTTTACATGGTAGAGAAATGTCAATTGGTTAACTCAGAAACGATGAGAGAAAACTGTAAAAATCCGTTTGAAAAAATTGCACTGCACCTTATCCTCTAATTTTCACACACTGTTCCTTACCATCGGACAAAAATTGTTTTTTTTTGAAAATACGAACTGTGATCTGCTCAAAACCAACAGTATTAGATAAGTATATGGAAATATTCCTTCGAATCAGAAAAATAGCTTACAACCTGCGTATATTAGGTAAAAAGACCATTTTTGCAAGTCGCACTATTCCTTATCCCGTGTTTACTGGAGAATTTTCCATCGATTCGAATTTCATGACCAGCATTCCAGACAAATTAAAGTGCTGTTTCCAAAGTGAAAGGTACCGGTAGATGGAGAAAACAGTGGAGCAGGTTGATAGACATGTGTTATTGTCTAGATATCCTTGAAAAAGCAAAAAAGTAAGAAAAACTCACATTTTCAGTTTTGGCCGCCATTTTTTTTTCCATGGTAAGGAGTAGATCGAATAACCCCCTTGATATATCTCCAAGAATTATATTTCTGCTTTTAAAAACGAACAAGTCCACAATATTTTTTTTTAAATCACACCACGAGTGGCCTACAGAGATATATCTAAAGAATAGTGCATCACATCAGCAGTACATTCATGTCAAAGATCAAAGCGGTACTCTGTTTGAAGTTAAAGAATTTTGAATGACAGGTAGAAGGGGTTACATCTGGGTGTGATGTCACACTGTGTATTGCAAATATTACGAATCTTATGAATTTCTTTCGCCAGTTAGGGTTATTGGATTAATAGGATGTTTTAACTTTTATAAATTTTTAGGGTAAGAAAATTTTGTTATTGTAATGTTTTAACACGTTTATTTGACTTGTGAAATATCAGTGTAGTTTTATCCTCGGGGCAGATTGGAAAAGATAATGCAGAGAAAAAAGATTGAAACTGAAATTAATATTTGTTTGTATAATTGTTTGAGAAATTATGATTGTAATAAATTCACGATTGTTACATATATACGCAACTGACAGAATGACAGCATCTTACAATCAGTCAAATAGTTGATTGAATCATTCTAACTATCTATTGTGATGTGTGACAAATCCATTTAAACAAGAATATAATTATATTTCCCCTCGATTTTTCTCACGTTTTTGTTGGTAAACAATTGCTTCACATACTATCCAAACTTACAGGAACAGAAAATTATCCAAGTTCCCGGTATTTCAATGTAAACAAGTGCTCTTCCTTGACCAAAAATTTTGGTAAAATGGCGGAACAACTCCCGTCGTCGGAATCGGGTCCTGAATATGTGTAGCCCTATTCAGCAGGTTAAGTAAATTAATACATGGAAAATAGATCTATTATTACCCGACAATCGATTGCATCTCACACAATCGATTGTCGCCGACCTGGAAAAATTAGCGACGATTATTCGATTGTCGGCGACAATCGGGAAATCACTAATGTAGAGGGTTAGACATGTTAGACTCTAAGCCGCATTGAAATACTTTTTGGCAGATATTTTTATAATTATGCACATAATGACATTTCACCAACTGCAAAGAAGTGGTTGTTGCTGGATAGTGTCATTCTTGCACTATGATGCATATGCAGTCAGGAGTAGTTTTGCACAAATTTCAACCATCTTTATTAGAAATTTCACAAAACGGCTTTCCTGCATTAAACTATACAGAAATACATTTATGGCACAGAATTGCACTGCACAAATGTTAGTAGTTGGGAAGGAATATAATGTAAGCTTCTGTCTTACTTGTTGTTTCCAGCTAAAAGTGAAAAAATAATGTAAACCCCATTAGAAAATTTACCAGTGTAAGTGAAATTACCCTCATTTAGCTATATTTATCCACCTTTTCTCCAACAAATCCTCAACCAACGTTAGAACCAGTAAGGCCAGTGTGACTTTTCAAGTGAATAATGATGTTTTTTTACACCATTTCTTACATATTTCACCAGTATGACGTTGCAAATAGCTTCATGACATTAGCTTAATAAAATTGATTTCATTATGTTGGCTCAACATTACAATGACTGTCAAAATATTCATTACTTATACTGTCTGAAATTACAGTAAAAGGGTAAATACTCGATCACAGTCATAGAAACAAATACATTACAAGTGAAGTCTTTTTCTTCTTTTTTTTTTTTGCAGATTCCAATGGCAAAGACAAAGAAATTGGTTGGGGATCAGGGAATAATATTTAACAATATGGTGAGTATGGCACCATCATTTTTTTTTTCTTTTCAGTGTACAGAAAGTGTTGAAAAGCAGCTGTCAGATACCGATATATGTAGTGAAAGTTTGAAGTTGAACAGGTACTGTAAAATAATTACAGAAAATATACATCATATCATATGGAAAATTATAGTAAAATATAGTTAGCACATATTTAGATCAAATCTAGCAGGCATTACAAAGCTTAAAATCTGTTTTAGTCTTTGCCAGTAGATCTGTAGTTTTTGAAAAAATGGTCAGGTGAGTTCCTATGGTCATGATAGGCAATGCAGAGATGACTCAGAACAATGTGGAGAAAAATTGTGAAACTGATAAATGCTTATGCAAATGTTATGCATCATTTTCTACTTTAGTTTACAACGAGTCCACTGTGTTGCCCAAGCAGGTCAAGTATATTCACTGGACGCTATGTACATAACCACAAAGCCTTGAACAACTCTGTCAGCGGTAACTGCAGCAGTCCAGCCTGGCAGCAGACACAGGAACCAAATGCTTTCCCAACACATCTGAAAGATAATGGATATGAGACTTTCTTTGCTGGGAAATATTTAAATCAGGTAAATAGTTCACAGTGCAACTTAGCTTACTAGTGTATGATGATGTTATGAAGACACAATTTAAAGTGACATTTGATCGGTCTTAAATGGAAAAAACACAATTGAGGGTTGACACATTCAAACTCTCCATATGACTACTTGAAACCAGTTTTCATCTATTAAAACCATTGTGTCTGAAAACAGAATAACACACTTCAGAGTTTTGGTGAAACAGCACATCTTCATATCTCAGAATATGTAAAAATCTATTTAAAAAAAGACACTTGTAAATTTTTACTTGAATTTTAAATTTGTGGTTAATTAGAAGAAACAGAAAATTTTACTTTTTGTTCATTCTGTATTTCCATATTCAAATATAAAAATCAAAATTTGAGGTGATAATCATTACCCCATGCTGGACATGATTGATTCTGCCTTTGTTGGATCTCATATTCCCGACGGTGTCCCGGTAAACCCCCGATAGTGAAGCTGAATCTACACTTTGATCCCGGTTTAGTCCCGGTCTGACACCGGGTATCCACGGTGATTGTCCGGCGTAAACCCGATTGATCCCGGTGTAATCCCGAGTGACCCGGGTCGTAGCCGCTAGTGCCCCGATGACCGCAGGTAGCATTCCATCATGCCGAAGACCAAGAAATCTGTTACCGTCGTAGGTCCGTGACGTCACCGTCGTGTGGCCGGAATTAGCCGACACACACCTGGTTAAATCAAAATTTGAGGTGATAATCATTACCCCATGCTGGACATGATTGATTCTGCCTTTGTTACCAGTGTGCAGTCTGATCAAGATCTGAACTGTTCGCCATTCAGTCAGTATCTTTTTGGTAAACACCCCTTTTAACAGTTAATGGTACTGTCCAAATTGAAAGATGGACAAGTTCATAATAGAACTTTAGCAGGATAAGGGTTAAATTGTTACATATAAAACAGAAATTCCCCATTTTGTTGTAATTTTAGCAGTACAGTTTTACTATGTAATTTTCTTGGCATTTCTATTTGAGGCATAAACTTAATTCCACTACTTGACTTAACTTTGAATCAATAAATATGAATGGGATACAGAGTAGAAATTTAAAAAAAATACTTTCTTCTGGGTCAGTGTCAGAATATCAAAAGAAATCCTCTGTATGTAGTGCTAAGAGCATTGTATCACAGTACATGTATAATTTAAGTTGATTGTTTTGCTGTATTCAACATAGTACAGCTAAAATCCTGACGTTTTACATCACAAAATTTTCACCAAATTTTTACTTTCGTATAATTTTATGTTCATTTACTGACAAAAAGTGTCTGATTTTGACATAAATTCAGAGGAAAAATTTATGTTTATTAAAATGTTAAATAAACTTTTTTTTTTATCTATTTCCATGCTGATCTGGTTCATTTTTAGCTCATCTGATTTTTGAAAAAAAATGATGAGTTATTGTCATCACTTGGTCGGCGTTGGCTTCAACGTTGCCTGGTTAAGTTTTATGTTTAGGTCAGATTTTCTCCTAAACTATCAAAGGTATTGCTTTGAAACTTTCAACACTTGTTCACCATCAATAGCTGACCCTGTACAGCAAGGAACATAACTCCATCCTGCTTTTTGCAAGAATAATGGCCCCTTTTGGACTTAGAAAATATCAGATTTCTTGGTTAAGTTTTATATTTAGGTCAGCTTTTCTCCTAAACTATCAAAGCTATTGCTTTAAAACTTGCAACACTTGTTCACCATCAATAGCTGACTATGAACAGCAAAAAACATAACTCCATCCTGCTTTTTGCAAGAATTATGGCCCATTTCGGATTTAGAAAATATCAGATTTCTTGGTTAAGTTTTATGTTTAGGTCAGCTTTTCTCCTAAACTATCAAAGCTATTGCTTTAAAACTTGCAACACTTGTTCACCATCAATAGCTGACTATGTACAGCAAGAAACATAACTCCATCCTGCTTTTTGCAAGAATTATGGGCCCTTTTGGACTTAGAAAATATCATAAAAACACACGGGTAGGACAATATTTCTGTTATACAGAGACAAAAAAATCAGATGAGCATCTCACCAGCAAGGCGGTGCTCTTGTTTTGTGTTTCGTGTTTATAGGCAGCAGACCAGATTGAAACTTAAGATTGTTTATAATAATTATGTGTTTATATATTAACTTCTTTGATAACGTTCTTATTGTTTGAGTCCACAGTCAGAGATAATGTTGAATGCATGTTTAGAATGATTTTTGTCATAAATTTAGCTAAGGAATTGGTATTCACAAGTAAAATATTGAAATTCATAATTTTTAAATGCTGCTCATTTTAAAACCTCCATCCAGGGCAGAACAACTGTTAAATAGTTGCATTTTGAGACCAGTCTAAATAGCGGCTATTTCATTGGTTAGTTCCAAGGATGTGCTCAGAATCAGCCAATCACGTGTACAAGTTTTGAGACTGGTCTTTGACCTGTGACCCTGAATTTTTGCTGTTAAACAGAATGAATTCTTGGTTTTCCACAAATCAAAGGTTTCAGATGGAAGATCAAATCAGTTGTCTCCAGTCTCTCTTGTTTCTTAACTGAATGCTAAGTTTAGATATTTTTAGATATGTTAAAATTATGAAATAAAGTGAAAGATGTTGGTAAATGGAAAAGTGATGGTTATTAAATACAGGGGCCACCACTGCCTTTATGTTCCTTTCAATAGCCTCAGCCACTGTATGTTCAAAGACAACTCAGGATCTAGAATTCTTTAGTGTGAGGAAGCTATCCAACTATCCAGCTACTTGTGGGAGGTTGTTGATTCTAACTTTAACTTACACCAGGTGCTGGACTGTGTTTGAAATAATATTTGAAATGGCACCTGTGGTTTTCCTCAAACATTACAGCTGGAAAGTTACCATGTGACATAACTAGTGTTGATATAACTTCAAAAACACAAGGAACAGTAAAAATTACAATTGTTTTGGAAAGTTATAACTATGTGAGCCGAACCATGAGAAACCAACATAGTGCATTGGCGGCCAGCATGGATCCAGACCAGCCTGCGGATCCATGCTGTTTGCTAACGCTTTCTCTAAATGCAATTAATCTTTGAAAGCGAACAGCATGGAACCTGACCAGACTGCGCAATGCGCAGGCTGGTCTTGATCCATGCTGGTCGCAAATGCACTATGTTGGTTTTCTCATGGTGCGGATCATGTTGTTGTTGTCTAACTTTTGCATTATATCTTTGCAGTATGGTTTCCCAGCAACAGGTGGGGTGGAGCATGTTCCTCCAGGGTGGGACAACTGGTATGGACTGGTAGGTAATTTGATGCTCTGTTGATTAGAAACGAATCACAAATTTGCATGTTTAAAATATGACTAAACACACTCACTATATCAATACCCAAGTGAAAGTTGCTGAAATATCAGTTCATGTCTTACATATATAGTAATATTATCTCTCTCCTTTTCTCTCTCTGTCTCCTTGACAGTGTTTTTTTTTTTGCGATATATGGCATTTTTGTGTCGATACGCCGTAAAAATAAAATCTAACTCACTCACTTGACAGTGTTTTAATTGCATTATAAATTTCTGAAACAACCAAACAGTCCACACATACAGTTTGCTGGAACAGCACAAAAACGTGTAAATATCACTTATATGCAGTACTATTCATTATTTATGAAAATGTGATACTGTAGAATCTGGTAAATAAGCATATACGCTTATAATAATTTTAGTGACACTTTTATGCGCCTATTTTTGATATGCACTTATACTTAAGCCCAAAACTATGTGCTTATATTTGATATGCACTTATAGACAAGCCGTATGTCATGTTATACTCCTTGCATGTGTAGCACTGATTCCAACATCTTTTGTAAAAGTCAACAATTTCTAATTTCTTTTCCCTAAACTGAAATTCTAGCATAAAACTGCTGTTATTGTCGCCTTTCTGGGGTGTTTTAACTGGAGAGAAAATGTGTGTTAACGGAGAGATTCTCGCGCTCACGTGCTGTTATAACACCTTTTTATATATGCGCGTTATTTAATGACGTTGAGGGATAATATATTCATTAACTTGGTTTTTACGCGTTTTATGCTAGAATAGCGTTAGCGCATGTTCTTTTCGTGTTATAACATCTTCTGAACCCCTCGGGAATCGTTGGTACCCTTGCCCTATTGGGCTCGGGTACCAACCAATCCCTCGGGATTCTGCAGATGTTGTAATACGAAAAAATATGCGTTATCCCTACATTGAAACCTAGAATAAGATTTACGTTTATGAGATATTTTATCCATAATTTTTCACAGATTTATACAAGTATGATAAACTGTAATGACAATGCAAACAACTTTTCTGGTATTCAAATTTACTGCAAACATGATTTAATATTGTGAACGATTAGCTTTTTACCAAACAAAAGACGTTACTAATAGACGCTAAAATCTTTTAACACCCATCGGCTATTCAGCAGGTAAAAACACAAGTCACCTGCATTCATGATTAACAACTACTAGTATCCCAGTATAATACTAGTAACGCTGTTGCATCTGTTGCCCCATGTGGTTCTGGGACAATCTGTGTATGAAAAGAATTGGAACCACTGCCTTACCCTTGCATGATCGTAAGAGGCAACTAATAGGGTCTTAACACTTGGTTTTGCAGTAACTCGGTGATTCCAGCAGGTATGCAAATTTTGATTCCATACCTTATGTTTTTATTTCGATGTAAATGAGACGTGGAACCAAAATTTGTAGTCCTGTTTGGCGCCATATAACCTATACTGTGTTGGAACGCCGTAAAACCCAAATAAATAAATAAATGTTTGTTTAATATTAATCGGGTATGCGTTTATTTTTGAGACAAAATGACGGTAAGGAAATGACATGCACTTATTATTCTATACAGAATAACAGTAAGGGTGTATGCGCTTACTTTTCATACTCACTTATAATCAAATACCGGTATGCGCTTATTTACTAGATTCTACAGTATATCTATGAAAACAGATGCAGCCAAAAAATCATTTTGACCTCAGACCTCAAGACATCATCATGTTGTATATATGTATTGAAATGCTTTATTTAGTTTTAGTGAAAAGAAAGTGAAATGTTAATTCTCTCTTAACAACAGTGGGCATATCAGCACTGAATTGTCTTATTGTAGAAAGCAAATCAGCTGGCTTGAACTTCTTAAAGCTGTATTTTGGTAAAAGTCAATTAAGCATATGTTGAATGCTAGCTTTGCTATATTTTATGTATCTATTGAATTCTAGTTTTGATATATTTCAAGGTTGGGAATTCTGTATACTACAATTATGCTTTGTCAGTAAATGGAAAAAGAGAGAAACATGGTGACCAGTACCCACAGGACTACCTAACAGATGTAATTGTAAGTTTCTTTTGTTTTCACATGGTTGTCTTACAAATGTGAAAGCAAATCTCTTGTTTTTAGCTCAGCTGAGCATCAAGTACTTGGGATGAGCTATTGTGATTACTCACCATCTGTCTATCCATCTGTCTGTCCATTGTTCGTTAATGAGCCGTGCCTTGAGAAAACCAACATAGTGGGTTTGCGACCAGCATGGATCCAGACCAGCCTGCGCATCCACGCAGTCTGGTCAGGATCCATGCTGTTCGCTAACGGTTTCTCTAACTGCAATAGATTTTGAAAGCGATCAGCATGGATCCTGACCAGACTGTGCAAATGCGCAGGCTGGTCTGGATCCATGCTGGTCGCAAACCCACTATGTTGGTTTTCTCATGGCATGGCTCATTTGTCTATCAACACTTTCCTTCAAACGACTTTTCCTCTAAAATTGTTTGATGGAAGTTGATAAAATTTGGCCTTGATGTTCCTTACATGGTCCTCTATCAAACTTGTTCAAAGAATTCCATTTGATGCAGAATTCTTGATGCCATGGCAACCAAAAGCAAAACAGTTTACAATCTTCTTCTCCTGGTCCCTACCAAAGTAGTTTGTTTTACGTAGATTGTTTAAGAAAACCATAAGACCCAAAGCTTAAATATTTAGCATGTAGCATTGTGTAGTGGTCATTTACCAGTTTTGTTCAAATCAAGCCCCTGGGGGTTAAAACTGGACCTGCCCAGGGGTTCACTTGTTTTATATAGACTTATGTTTTTACATAGACTTATGTATATTTTTTTTAAAAGCTTCTTCTATAAAACTGCAAGGCTCAGAACTTGGATATTAGCATGAAGCATTGTGTAATGTTTCTTTTAAAGCCAAATTCATTCTCCAGGGGTGTAAATTGGCCCTCCCAGGGGTTCACTTGTTTTACATAGATTTTATAAAGAAAAAACTTTTAAAAAGTCTCCTTTTCTAAATTATTTAGGCCTAAATTGTAGATATTTAGCATGTAGCATTGTGTAGTTGTCTTGTACCAAGTTGATTCAAATCATGCCCTTGGAGTCTAAAGTGGCCCTGCCTTGGGTTAACATATTTTACAGATATACTTATGTAAGAAAAATTGTAAAAATCTTCTTGTCTAAAACCATAATGCACTGAGCCTAGATATTTGGCATGTAGCATTGTGTAGTGGTCCTCTACTAAATTTGTTCAAATCATGTCCCTAGGATCAAATTGATACCACCTTAGGCGTTGACTTGTTTTGCATAGACTTATATTTGAAATACTTTAAAGGTACATTAAATCCAAATTTCATATTTAACAACATTAACAGTTACTTCATATAGTTTATGTAAAACATAAAATCAACATGTTTATATGTATTAACACTACTATGCATTAGGTCTAAAATAGTACACACTGTATACATGTATAGATAAACACAGTACACCACTAAAAAAACGGCTGTTTTTTTTAACACTAAACTGTTTCTACATGACATTCAGTTATGTAGCTCTGTATGCAAACTTAATTTATATATTTAGTAAAGTTAAATACATTTGATGAGGATTTTATACATTAATTTTGAGGTGAATATCAAGAGATAAGATATTTTAGTGAAAGATGGCCAGTGGGTATCTTTAAGAATTTTCTTGCCTAAAACCTAGAGCCCTGGAGCTATGATATTTGGCATAAAGCAATGTGGAGAGGTCCTCTACAATGAAATCATTTACCCATTTGACTTTGGAGAGCAGTATAGGGCCATCATGTTTAACACAACAATTTGAAACTTTCCAAATAATAAAGCTATAGTTGTAAACATTGCATTGTTGTCCATGCCAGAAATTTTTGCATATAAGCAAGTTTTTCAGAAACAACTGGATGCTTTCAAACTCCACAGAAATCTTTACCTTACAGAGCTGGTAGCATTACCCTAACTTACATAATTTGTCAGATACATTTTCCTTTTATGTTCACAGAGTGCTTGGGGTGAGCTATTTTGGTCACTCAGTGTCTGTCATCCATCCATTGTCAGGCCACACTTTTCTATAAACAACATCTAATCTAAAAACATTTGGTGGAAGTTGATGAAACTTGGCCTGGATGTTTCTTGGATGATGTCAAGCATTCGATAAAAGTGTTATTTTTTTGTGTTTTTGTAGCATAAAAGAGCTCGGCAGTTTCTAGATGATAGACATAAATGGTCTGACCCTTTCTTTATGATGTTGTCAACACCTGCATGCCATGCTCCCTTTACACCAGCTCCTCAACACAATAGCAGCTTCAGTAATATGACAGCTCCGAGAAATGGAAGTTACAATGTTAAAGCACAGGTTAGTAAATATTTATTGTTCCCCATATATATTAAAGGAGCATGCTTTCAGATGTAGACCATAGCATCAAAATGTTTTAAACATAATTATACTGTAATGTCTTCAGATTAGTCAGAACCATAAATCAATATTTTCTAACTTGATATAATTATCATTAATGCAGGTACATATATAATCAACATCAGATTTTTATTCCATGACAAGCATGGTAGCTTTGTTTACATATTGTAAAAGAAATGCTACCTACAGTTCCAAGAATTCTTTAAAAAAAATTTTTTTAGAGATTTTTGACATAATATATCTGGTGGCATGCTCCATTTAAGTGACCAAAGGCAACAAATAACTGGTATGGCCCCAGTACTGACTACAGTATGACCACAATAAATGGCAGAAATTTACAGTAAATACAACAGCAAGAGCTACTGTGTATTAAGCTTGCTTTTCTTGAGACCATTTTCTTTCTTACAGTATTTTTGATAAAGGTCAAACATATGCTTTCACTGTTATTCCTGGTTATTATGGAAGGTAACATCAATCAAAGACATTGATTTCAGCTTAACGTTTAATGACATTATTCAAAACTAAGTTATAGATTAAATTAACAAGTGCTCCTGGATTTTGCACCAGTACTTAGTTGTTTTCCACAAGACATTTTCAAGTTACTTAGACAAATCAGATGTATTGGACAAATTATTACTTCAGGAGAATTGTTTTCTGTCAAAATTATTAAGGCAACTGATTCGGAGCTGTTTGTTAGGAAATTGGAAAGACAAACTGGCCTTTCAGATTGGGAAATTCACCCTTGATTATTGCACATAATAGGCATTTCATTTAAACAGGGCCTATTTCTTTCTATTACTGAGATTTCAGTGGCTTCTCTTCAAAGATTAACTCACAACTTCCAAATTTATCAGATATATGCATAATTGCCAAATGAACAAAAAAATGTATGTTAGTAAAAATAATTTTGCAAAATCTTTTACTTCCTTTTTACATTTTATCCTGTAATGACAAAAATTCATGGATTTTAAATTTGAAATGAAAATATTATTGTTTGTGTTGGCATTTGATTTAATGGATTAATGAAGTTCTGCACAATAGAAATTATGGGAGTCCTTTATAGGCCTAATTGCTGTGTCTGTACAAGGCACAGGTGTGTAATCCTTCATAACAGACATCTCAGGCAGGTCTAATTTCATTACAAATGCTAAATCTGTAAAAGTAGTCCCCTGTGTAAAGTACTTATTTTATATAGTAAATTTTAATCAGTTAACAGTAGAATAAGTATATTATAAATACATTATTTTTTCAGAATAAACACTGGCTTATAGAGCAGACTGTTGTACCAATGCCAGATGATACTGTGAAAAGCTCAGATGAAATCTTTAGAAACCGGTAAGATTTTTTCATTTACAGATACAGTATGTGAAAGCAGTTTTGGAGATGTAGTATATTTGTGATAAATAAAGACAACACAATGTCATATGCTAACCCAAATAAAGTTTATTTCATGCTGCTTTTTATACTTGCCAGAACTGCAGTACACATTTTAGCTTGTTCAACATTTACATATACAATTGAGCCTGCCTTAAGGACTACCTGTTTGAAACAGTCACTTGCATTAAACAGCCAGTCAGCTAACTCCCCTGATTGAACTTTTGTTCTAGTTAAACCTTTAGCCTGCTGGCAGCGAGTAATTCTGCCTTTGCGAGCAGTGCAGACCAAGATCAGCCTGCACATCTGTGCAGGCTGATCATGGTCTGCACTGCTCGCTGTTCAGTCTGTAAATTTTCAGTGAACACCCCCTTGAATAATAAATGGTATTGCCTAAATTGAATGATAGACCAGTCCATTTTAAAAACTTAGCAGGGTAAGGGTTAAACTTGTCTTAAGCAGCGACCTGACTTAAGCAGTCAGACTGTGTTACTCCCTTGGCTGGCTGCTTAATTCAAGTATGACTGCATACTGAAATCTCATAAATCAGCATTATGTTTTAACTGATTGGAACCAGAGAAGCAAAAAATACTATCTCTGAAAGTTAAATATATGTTTCCTTGTTTACTCTGCATGTTAACCATGTAAAGAACTTTATACAGTGGAACCCTGGAACCGCTGATCGCTGGAAACCCTTCCTGTCTGAACTAAAATTTCACTCAAGAAATCTTGCCTTCTTATTTCATTGGAAAAATATCCCTGTAAACTGGACTTTTTATATTCTGGAAACCAAACAATTTTTTCAGACTGAGTCTATTAATTAAAAAAAAACAAAAACAACAGAATTACACCTGAAAACTAAACAATTTTAAAGGAAATCCAAATTTTTGCACTTGCCTGTTATCAGAATTTTACTCTATATGATAGCATATGTCCATTAAAACTTTAATGGTGTTGTGTCATTCAGTAACTAAACAAGATAAGGATTTAAAATGAATCATGTTGCTTGATCATTGTCTAACTATGTAATGTAGCACACATTCCCTTAACAAAACCCCTTAAAATGGAAGAACCCTTCCGAACCAAACTTTTACTCTGGTCGGAAGGCTGTTCAGTATAGAGGAGTTCCGCTGCATAATAATTACTATGAAGCCAGTGCTAAAGACATGTTTTGAACAGAGACCATTTGGCCCTAAAGATTACAGGTTGTGTTCTCCAGGTATGGTCTTTATATACAGGTTTGACTGCATACATGAAATGTCAAGAACAATTCATTTGAACATTCGAAAGATGGAATGCTTGAAGCTTTGAGCTGTTCTGCATGCTATATTATATAATATAGACATGTAGATGGAGAACCCTGCTCTCTGCAGATGGTATTGTGGAAAATACATTTTTTGCTGCATGTTGTGTATATTTATAGGTGGAGAACCCTGCTCTCCGTAGATGATATGGTGGAAGATATCCTGCAAACGCTAGATACTAAAGGGATTCTTGACAACACTTACGTATTCTTCTCCTCAGACAATGGATATCATTTAGGTTTGTTTTAAGTACTTCTAATTTTTTGTTATAGTACAGGAGTAAATGACAGTCTAAGTAATTATAATGTTATCAATTACTTTTTATAAGCCTGCTTCGAACTTGACTATTCCAAAAATAGCAAGATCTGTTCAACTCAACCAGTCCTCATATATGTATTATGTTGAAACTTCGCACAATGCTTCTCAGTCAGACCAAGTGAAATAATCAAGTTAGATAACTTCAGGTTGGATGTAATGTAAATTATTGCCCTTTTTCGATTTAGAAAATTCAGTTAAAGGTTTGTCTGCAGCTTTGAAGAAGTATCTCCATTACACTTGAAACTTCTTATCAAACATACTTAAAAATCCAAGTTAAAGAAATCTTGGTAGAAATTTGTCTTAGAAAATCTGGTTGACGTTTTGCATGCAAGTTGCAGTATATATTTAAGAAATTCATTGAGATTATTGTACAAAGTCATGCTCAGCTTCCTCACTACACTTCCACATGGTGTGAATGGGACTAATAGTTAATATTATTTAATGAAGTTTCCTTGTATACTTCTTTATTACAGTTTGACTGTTTTCATGTTACAGTTTACACCTAAATACTTCTTTCCAGGTCAGTTTGGTTTACCATATGATAAAAGGCAGCTGTATGACTTTGATATCCGAGTACCACTGATGGTGAGAGGACCAGGTATAAAACCTGCAACTTTTTCTGATGTAAATATTCCACTTTTTATTTCTTTTCGTTGTTTATGTATTAGTACCACTTAACTGCAGATGGAGTGAAAAATTACCAAGTCCTCATATTTATATTCACAGTTCAGTGGAAAAATATTTATCTTTGCTTTGGAAAAGAAACTGCAAAAGATTTAAGGTAAAGTGAGCACAAAGTGCTCAAGGTGAGCTATTGTGATAACTCTGTATCCGTAATGGTGTGTCATCTTGCGTCATCAACAATTTGACTGTCAACACTCTAGAGGTCACAATTTTAGCTCAGTCTTAATGGAAGTTTGTCAGAATGTTAACCTCAATGAAATCTCAAACAATTTTGTTACTGGGTCAATTGGGATCAAGAACTAGGTCACTTAGTCAATTAATAGGAAAACCTTGTTAACACTCTAGAGTCCATATTTCCTACCTAATCTTTATGGAACTTTTTCAGAATGTCTGTCTCTATTAAATCTATTACAATTTTAGAAGTGGGTTAACTGAGATAAAAATCTAGTTCACAAGCTCAAATCATAGAAAACCTTGTTTACAATAGAAGCCACATTTTCTGTTTGATCTTCTTAGAAAAATTCTGTTAACTAGAGGCCACATTTTGAGTTTGATCTTCTTGAATCTTTGTCAGAATATTTGTCTCTATGAAATCTTGATGAAATTTAAACCTTGATTACTTACGGCGAGAAACTAGGTTACTAGGCCAAATGATAGAAAAAGCTTGTTTACACTCAAGAGGTCAATTTTTCTATTTGACCATCACTATTCTGTGTCAGAATGATTGTCCCTATGAAATCTAGGTCAAGTTCAAACCTTGGTTACCCGGGGTCACTAGATCAAGTCATAGAAAAAGATTGTTCACACTCTGGAGGTCACATTTACTACTTTATCTTCATAGAACTCTGTCAGAACGTTTGTCTCTTCAAAATCTTAATCAGATCAAACACTGCTTTACCTGAGGTTTTAAACTAGGTCTCTTGGTTGAATCATAGAAAAACCTTGTAAACATTATAGTGGCCATATATGTTTGCCTCTATGAAATCTTGGTCACATTTAATTCTTTGATATCTGGATCAAAAACTTGGTCACTGGGTGAAATCATTGAAAAACATGGATAGCACTAGAAAGGTCACTTTTTCTGCCTGATCTTCATGAGGCTTTGTAGGAATTTTTGTTTGTTTAAAATCTTGGTTAATTTGTAGCTGGGGTCACTTGGGGAAAAAACTAGGGTCATTAGGTCAAATCATAGAAAAACTTTGTTAGCACTTCAGATGCCACTTGAACATCTTGATCATCATAACTTTTAGCAAGACCGTTTGTCTGTACGAAATCTAGGTCAAATACAAAAGTGGGGTACCTTAGGTCAAAAAGTATGTCACTAGGCCAAATCATTGAAAAACTTGGCTAATGATCTACCTGATTTACATGAAACATGTTCAAAATACATTATGAATGTATTATGATGTATTTGTCCTTTTGAAATTTAAGCAAAATTAGATACTAGGTTATCTGGGTTAAGAACTAGGTCAGATGAGCCATACAGGGCCTTAAGGGCTCTCTTGTTTTATTGTCTGACAGGTCTAGTCCATATCTTCTTAACCTTTTTAAGGACATTGACAGATGTTTAGCCTGTCAAGATAATGTTCTGATTGTGCTGAGCTAAAGTCATTTTATGCAAGTCCGGTTTTATCATATACATAGCATGAACGTGACTGGTAAAAAGTTGTTGTTTGTTCTACTTCTTTGACAGTGTTTGACAATGTTTCAACACAGTTTGGTGCCCTGGCCATTATATGAATTAAGTAAGTTCAAAATTGAATAATGTAATCAGTAATTACAAAATGTAATCATGATTACTTATGTCAAATAGTCTGTAATTTAATCATAACTTTACAAAACATTAATACAAGCAGTAATTGTAGTTTAAAGGCACTGGCCTCCAGATCGTTCGAAAAAGATTTTTTTTAGATACTGTGAAATCATTAATATTCGTTGGGGACTAATTTTCATGGATTTTGTGGTTGAGTCAATCCATGAAATGTAATCCCAACGAACAAGTTAAATTCCCATTCATTTTATGTTCAAAAGCTGAAATCCACGACTTCATATCCCCACGAAATTGCTGTTTTGACCAAAACCACGAAATTTCATGCCCACAAAATTAAATGATTTTACAGTATCTGGAAATTAATGCTACATTTCTTAAGAATGTTCAAGATCTTCTTGAATCTTTGTCAGAATATTTGTCTCTATGAAATCTTGATGAAATTTAAACCTTGATTACTTACGGCGAGAAACTAGGTTACTAGGCCAAATGATAGAAAAAGCTTGTTTACACTCAAGAGGTCAATTTTTCTATTTGACCATCACTATTCTGTGTCAGAATGATTGTCCCTATGAAATCTAGGTCAAGTTCAAACCTTGGTTACCCGGGGTCACTAGATCAAGTCATAGAAAAAGATTGTTCACACCCTGGAGGTCACATTTACTACTTTATCTTCATAGAACTCTGTCAGAACGTTTGTCTCTTCAAAATCTTAATCAGATCAAACACTGCTTTACCTGAGGTTTTAAACTAGGTCTCTTGGTTGAATCATAGAAAAACCTTGTAAACATTATAGTGGCCATATATGTTTGCCTCTATGAAATCTTGGTCACATTTAATTCTTTGATATCTGGATCAAAAACTAGGTCACTAGATCAAATTATTAAAAAACATTGATAGCACTAGAAAGGTCACTTTTTCTGCCTCATCTTCTTGAGGCTTTGTAGGAATTTTTGTTTGTTTAAAATCTTGGTTAATTTGTAGCTGGGGTCACTTGGGGAAAAAACTAGGGTCATTAGGTCAAATCATAGAAAAACTTTGTTAGCACTTCAGATGCCACTTGAACATCTTGATCATCATAACTTTTAGCAAGACCGTTTGTCTGTACGAAATCTAGGTCAAATACAAAAGTGGGGTACCTTAGGTCAAAAAGTATGTCACTAGGCCAAATCATTGAAAAACTTGGCTAATGATCTACCTGATTTACATGAAACATGTTCAAAATACATTATGAATGTATTATGATGTATTTGTCCTTTTGAAATTTAAGCAAAATTAGATACTAGGTTATCTGGGTTAAGAACTAGGTCAGATGAGCCATACAGGGCCTTAAGGGCCCTCTTGTTTTATTGTCTGTAAGGTCTAGTCCATATCTTCTTAACCTTTTTAAGGACATTGACAGATGTTTAGCCTGTCAAGATAATGTTCTGATTGTGCTGAGCTAAAGTCATTTTATGCAAGTCCTGTTTTATCATATACATAGCATAAACGTGTCTGGTAAAAAGTTGTTGTTTGTTCTACTTCTTTGACAGTGTTTGACAATGTTTCAACACAGTTTGGTGCCCTGGCCATTATATGAATTAAGTAAGTTCAAAATTGAATAATGTAATCAGTAATTACAAAATGTAATCATGATTACTTATGTCAAATAGTCTGTAATTTAATCATAACTTTACAAAACATTAATACAATCGGTAATTGTAGTTTAGAGGCACTGGCCTCCAGATCGTTTGAAAAAGATTTTGTTTAGATACTGTGAAATCATTAATATTCGTTGGGGACTAATTTTCATGGATTTTGTGGTTGAGTCAATCCATGAAATGTAATCCCAACGAACAAGTTAAATTCCCATTCATTTTATGTTCAAAAGCTGAAATCCACGACTTCATATCCCCACGAAATTGCTGTTTTGACCAAAACCACGAAATTTCATGCCCACAAAATTAAATGATTTTACAGTATCTGGAAATTAATGCTACATTTCTTAAGAATGCTTTGAAACTTAATTACTGACAGACTATATGATATGGAAAACACATGAGAATTAGTTGTTTTTACTACTTTTTACTATGAAAATCGAAAAGTGTTTGTAACGCTTTACTCGAGGTAAACTGCCTCGATTATAAATATCTATATTTAACACACGTTGAACACTAAATCCTCCATAGCGCTGTTTGTAGCAACAGCAGAAAACCTTTCTATTAGCGTGGCGGTCCGGGTTTGATTCCTGATGAGGTAATCTTTTTTTCTTCTTTTGGCATTTTTAAAATAGTTTAGAAAATGACCAGACTTCAGTTTGAAAGAAAGATAATTTTTTTGCCAAAATCTGGAGGTCAGTGCCTTTAATTAATTACAACTGTCATATAATCAAGACATGTCTGTTCAAGGTCACAACTCAGGTCAAAGATTTGAGTAACATATTCCATGTCTACATCTTCTAAACCTTATGAAGGTCATTTATGAACCTTGGGTTGAATATTTATCCTGTCAAGATGTTCAAAGTGTGCTAGCCAAAGATCGTTAAACTGAAAATTCAAACCTTTGGTTATGCTTCATTTTTGTGCCTCTCACTTAATAAGACCAGAGTTATTACCCTTGACTTGTCAGAAATCTGCGAAAGAAACTTGCAGTACCTAATATGGATCACAGTTGTAACATCTTATTTTCATGTGTTGAAGAAATGATATTCTTCTATTTAAGTAACTGACATCCAAGTTACATATTTTTTACCTATAATTTTTTTCCCCCTTTCACAGGAGGCTGTATCAAATATTGACCTTGCACCAACGTTTCTCAGCCTTGCGGGTTCTATTATGCCAGGGGCAGATGGTGTCAGTTTTAAAGACATACTTCACCCGCAGGACAATGGAACAAAACCAGTACGAGGAACTTTTCTGGTAGAGCATACTGGTGAATATTCAGAAACTATCAAAGGTTGTCCTCAGTACACAGGGCAGAATATGAATGTAAGTTAGTTTTTTTTCCTTTATGTTTTCCAGTTACATTTTCAAACTGGAATACTTTGAAATTAGTTCCATTGACAAAAATTTCATGCTTTGGACAAAACGGCTTTTTGCCTGGATATAAATTTTTGGAATTCAGATTCAAGGATTAAATAAATAGGAATTTTAGTTGTTCATTGGGAAACCATGAAATCCCAGAAAATTATTCACCTAGCAGTATTATTGATTTCATCAGTACTGAGCCTCTGTGGCTGTGTGGTTAAAAGCAATGTCTTTAATAACGTGCCCGTTATGGGCAAACTGTTGGTGCAAAACCTTGCAGGGGATGTAGACATCTTTCATGTAGGAGAGATCCAGTTTACTTATGGAAGGCTGATAGTTCTACTGTTTTAATGGTTCCCTTCTAGATCTGAAGTAATGTTTGGAGTAGACAATTGAAATTTTTCTTCACCATAAAAGCTGGAAAGTATCCAAAATTATGTTTTTATGCTCCCCAAAGGGGAGAGAACTCAGTAATACAATTTGTTGGTGTCTTATTTTCATAGATTTTGTAGTTAGTTTAAATCACTTAATTAAATTCTATGGAATTAACAAAGTGGACCTTATAATTCTAGACATTTAATCTATTCTATTTACATTATGTTTAAACTTTCATATCCACCAGTTCAAGTCCACATGGAATAGCCATTTTGACCAAAAACAAGGAAATTAAATAATTTCATTGTGTTTTCTATGTTTTGAAAAAAATTGACAAATCTGGTGGCATGCCTCTTTAAAACATGACACTAATGCTTACCGAACAAAGACAAAAAACTTTTAAGTTTCTTCTTCATCTTTATAATGTAGAATTTTATTGATTGTTTTCAGAACTGCAATAACCATTGTGTTTGCGAGGATTCTAAGAATAACACATTTGCTTGTATAGTACAAATTAGCAAGATGGAGAACATGAAATACTGCGAATTTATTGATTTACAGGTCAGTATACTTGCTTTGTGACAAAGTTTTCATTGCGAGAGATGTGATATTATCCCTGTCAGTTTTATTTCACCAATGGATATCTACCAGCTTTATTTGCACTGTGAAAATTTTGTACCTGATAGTTGTTTATGTTTACATAATGCTGCTTAGCACAGCTTCAAATATCTCAATTTTCCTCTTCTTTATAAATACCGTCTGAAATAAAATGAGCCGTGCCATGAGAAAACCGACATAGTGCATTTGCAACCAGCATGGATCCTGACCTGTCTGGTCAGGATCCATGCTGTTTGCTAATGGTTTCTCAAATTGCAATAGGCTTTGAAAGCGAACAGCATGGATCCTGACCAGACTGTGTGGATGTGCAGGCTGGTCTGGATCCATGCTGGTTGCAAATGCACTATGTGGGTTTTCTCATGGAGCGGCTCATTAATGGTCGCAGCAAAGCTGAGCAAGCTGTCCCATTTCAAAATCTTAGGTTTATAGAAACTGACATTTTAAACCTTTACCTTGCTAAATTTCTATAATGAACTTGTCCATCTCCCAATTTGGCAAACAGGGAACAGGTGCAGATCATGATCAGACTGCACGAATGTGCATGCTGGTCATGATCTACACTGGTCGCAAAGGCAGAATCGATCATGTCTAGCATGATAAGGGTTAAAATCAGTAGACATAAATTATGTTTTACCTGATAGATCAGTATGATTACTGAATAATTGTTAAAAATAGATGTATTTCTGTATAATGTAAAATGTATGTCTTTTTAAGGGGAGAAATAGTGTCTGTTACTACAGTCAGCTTTTCAGTTAGGCAATTTACAGAATATAAACAGTCAAATCAAAGGTCAATCAAGTAAACTACATTCTAAAAGTACACTTTTAACACTTTCATCAGCAAGACAAAATTCAAGGCACAATTAGTCAGTTTGTGTATAAATTTTGTTTGTTATATGCATATAAGCTTATAAGGATATCCACATATAATAAAAAAAATTGGGAGTTTGCTTTAACCAGAGTTTATTGTATTCAAGCCACTTATGAATACTGGAGATGAATAATGTAGCTGACTTCACTTGTCCCTTACTGCAGTATTTTGAAACCCTTCAAGAGCTGAAGAATTCTTTCATGTAAGGAAATGTTTTAGCTGGCTTACAGAAGTTTGGTAGTTCTACCCAGGTGCCTGCCAGTGTCTGGAATAATGTCTATAGGGGCTGCTAGGGTGCCCAACCTCCATAAAACCTAGAAAGTTACTATAAGACTATGGTTATGTTGGTACAGCTTAAACTTAACAAAATAAACAAACAAAGTAACAGTCCAAAGACACACCTTTAGCAAAAATATATATTACAGGAAGTCAGTCTTCAGTATTTCATATTATTTTGACTTAAGACTTGAGAAAGGGCCTCTAAAGAGTGTTTAAGATTTTGAATCTCTTGTTACTTGGTTCAAGCCTTATTTTGGGTGAATATTTTTGTGTTTAAAAAAACATCTAGCAGATTAATGAATGGAAGGTAGCCCAGGTGAATTCTTACATAACGCATGAACACAGCACTTGCACTCTGTATTAGCTGTTGTGATTATTGCTTAAAGTAACAAGGGTCTATATGTGATAAGAATGGAAACTCCCACAGCGATTGTTCTATTCTTTTGAAAATATTGTTACGTAAAATTGTATAGCTGAAAAATTTAAGAATGTTGTTGGCTTCCTTGTCTAAAACAGCCATACATTGCCTATGGCAACTGTTACTTGACAAGACATGTAGATTTAATCTGTTGTTAATGAGTATATGAGCCACACCATGAGAAAGCCAACATAGTGGCTTTGCGCATCCGTGCAGTCTGGTCAGGATCCATGCTGTTCGCAAACGGTTTCTTTAATTGCAATTGGCTTTGAAAGCGAACAGCATAGATCCTGAGCAGACTGCGGGTCGCAAAGCCACTATGTTGGTTTTCTCATGGTGCAACTAATATTATTTCTGTTACAGAATTCTGTAGAGATTTATGACTTGAAATCAGATCCAGCAGAACTGAACAATTTATACCAAACATGGCAGACAACCGACCCAAAGAAGATTGCATCTCTTGAACGACAGTTACAGTACCTAGCAACATGTTCAGGAGAAGCATGCCACAGTGTTCCTACCTAGTGCTACACATATTGTACAGTTATATGACTTGTAATGCTCATTTACCAAAAAATCTAATACAAAATTCCTGGTGTTCACACCCTGTGGTGGAAAACGCTGGTCTGGTGTAATAAAACTTTAGTTTGAAGACCAGTTTAAAAAGTCAGCATCTGATTGGTTGATTTTGAACTTAATCTTACAACTGACCAATGGGAATGCTGCAGTCATAGACTGGTTCCCAGATTCTTTTCCTATAATCTTTGAACCAGATTATACTTGTGAATAAGCTAAGGCATTGGTTGTAAGTTTAAATTGTCACAAAAACAGCACAGTCTGTTGTTGTTGTTATACTGTGATATATTGAGTCAGTTATTGTGTTAAACACATTCCTTGAATATATCATTATATTTTTATATTGTTGAATTATATATCAGCTTAAAGGTATGTAGCGCAGTAAATAGTGCACATTTTTATCAAAAAAGGGGTTAATTGCTTTTTTATGTCAGTGCAGTTATCGTCTTTTTGCACTTTGGTAACAATTTGTTTTTTTAAGTTCATATTTTTTAAAATTATTTTAACTGAAATATATCCTTTTTACTTATTTTACATGTACAAATTCATGACATATTGTTTGAGCTGGAAAAAGTAAAGAAAGGTCTTTAGAATGTATAGACTTCTTTTGCATTTTGATTTGAAAGGTTGTTTGTTTTTCTGATTTTGTATAAAACCATTATGGAAATATAATATTTGTCAGTGACAGAAACTGTCTAAAAATAGTTTTTGATTTGCAATAAACTCGCAGGAAACAACGTTGAAACAGAGAGTTTTTGAGATGTTATTTGTCATTATGTTTCAGGAAACCACTGAAAAACATGAAATAACTTGTCATAAAAGCTTGATTTGCAATTTTCAGTTTTGTTTTAAGCTCTGTTATGAGAAAATTAATGTGGTTTTTTGCAACATTGTTTACATTAACAGCCCTGTAAAAGTTACCAAAGAATACCATTATCAGAAAACTACATTATACTCAAATCATTACAGCTTTCATTTAGATGCTTTTTTTTTTAAAGTACTGGTATTATTGTACAGAACGTAATTGTTTATAATATACATTTGTATCACCTTACTATTTTACCTCAATTTTAAATTTGTAACATTTTGTATGGACTGTAAAAGATTTCACCTTTTTGTATGGAGTAGAATCATTATATACTTTTGGTACGCTGCATTTCAGGCAGTTCAAACCCAGCTTCAGTCACAACCATTCAGTCACTAAATACTCCAGTTATTTACTAGTTCAGATACTTACCTTCTACTTGAATGAACTGAAAATTAGATAGTAAACCTTTAAAAATATATTTCCAATGTCATGTTATAAAACAACTTACTGAATAGCTTTGGTCTTAGAACTGGTTGCAAGTAGTTATGAATACTGACCAGCAAGACGTTCAGTAAGTGTGTAAGGATTGTCAAAAATTGTTGCAAAGCTATATATCCACCTTACACATAAATGTGAAATATGGGGTAGGTACAGTATTTATCAATGTACTGTATTTGAAACTTATTCTTCTTTTAACTGCATGATAATGAATCTCTACGTATAGTCAAATTATTTTAATCACGATTTGATAATTTCACAATTTAGTTGAATTGATTGCTTTATTCTGTTCAGTTTTACATTTTTATAAATGTAACATGAAATTGTTCTTTTTTCATAAAAAAAAAAACAATGTTTAAAGGGACTTCCCAAAAGACTGATATCAAAATATCATAACTTTTAGGAACCATTTGAAATATTAGTTGAGCAGTATAAATCAAAAATGAAAAATAATTTAGTTTATATTTTTGTTGTACGGTGAAATCATTAATATTCCTGGAGGAACTACTTTCATGGATTTCGGGGTTGCATCAGTCCACGAATTAAATCTCAGCATACAAAGTTCCTTTTCTTCTATCTTTAAAAGCGAAAATTGGTGAATTCATATCCCAATGAAACAGCAGTTTTTGGCAAAATTACTAAATTTTATACCCACAAAATTGAATGATGTCACAGTATACTATGATGAAATCCTAAAATTATTCAAATTTCGACATTGCTCTATCCAGTGACATACTATACATGATTCACTATAATGACTTACCATATCATGATTCTCTATGCATCTTACAGCTTCATTAGTATGTTGAAAATATCAAATGAATCTCCCTGTATCACCCTTTTTAAAGTCTCCGTCAATATCTGCTGATATAAAAAGCTGCGATCTATTGACATTTTTAATCAGTTTAAAGAGTTAGATATTTCATTACAGAAACGTACATGAGCTAGCGTTTGCTGCATATCAAAATAGAGATGAAACAAACTATTAAATAGTTTTGCAATACGTTATGCATGTTGAGTTTAAACTTTGTATATTTTGTCCGCTAATAAAATATGTCCTGCTTTAAAATGTACTATGTTTTACATCTATCACAAGGCAGAATCAATCGTGTCCAGCATGTGTAGTAGATTATTGTTCAGATTTTCAAATATGAATGAGAGCATAATATGTCTTTTGATTGTATTAGTGATGTTTTTAAGTTTGTAAAAAAAATAGTAGTAAAATCTTATTATTTGGCATGTGTATAGCTTTATTTTACCATTATTTGATTTTTACACAGCTTTCAACACAGGATAGGCAAGTTTTAGAGAAAATGTTACCAAAAAAAGAATGTTTTCTGTTACTTTTACTCAGTGTTTACTGAGAAGAATAAAATTGGAGACAAACGTATTTTTGTGTTAATTGTTCTGGTATAAAAAACAATAATCAAAGAAACTTAATCGAAGAATTGTTGTTAAGCAAGTAAATATTCAGGTCCAAAGAAGGTGTATAGAGACCTCCTTTAAGGTAAATAGTTTTGCAAAATAATGGGGTGGTGGTGGAAGAGGGGGGTGCTTATCCTTGTCCAAAGTCTTTCCATCTGTCTGGATGTCCAAATTTGTTAAGCATACATCTTAAAAAGTACTTAGTCAAAAATATACCTTAAGGGTCAAAAAGTTTGTGTATCCAAAAACGTATTTGCTGTGGAGTTGTGAAACTGTAAAGGAATGTTGTTGTTAGCATGTGAAATTATGCACCTTGGGATCTATTTGGGATTGACCTCCCCACTACCCCTGTGTGTGCCAAATTAAATACATTGTAATTGTTTGTTCCATAATTTTTTGTTTCTTGATGATGTTTTATGGTATCCATACCTATCCCCCTGATGACTCACACCCACAACCCATGGTAATATGAAAGCTTAATCTTGCATTGACAACTAGTGACGAATGGTGGTACAGTGACAGGAAGTGGGGGTACCAGTGTTCTATGGACACTCATGTAATTGTTAGCTCTATTCTACTCATCCTGGCGTCGGTGTCGGCATCGGCGTCACACCTTGGTTAAGTTTTTGCATGCAAGTACATACAGCTATCATTTAAAGGCATATAGCTTTGAAACTTATTATTATGCCCCCCTTTGAAGAAGGAGGGGTATATTGTTTTGCAGATGTCGGTCGGTAGGTCGGTCGGTCGGAATGTAGACCAATCCGTTTCCGGATGGTAACTCAAGAACGCTTGAGCCTAGGATCATGAAAGTTGATAGGGAGGTTGGTCATCACCAGCAGATGACCCCTATTAATTTTGAGGTCTGTTTGTCAAAGGTCAAGGTCACAGTGACCCTGAATAGTTAAATGGTTTCCGGATGATAACTCAATAACACTTGGGCTTAGGATCATGAAAGTTGATAGGGAGGTTGATCATGACCAGCAGATGACCCCTATTGATTTTGAGGTCAGTATGTTAAAGGTCAAGGTCACAGTGACCATGAACAGTTAAATGGTTTCCGGATGATAACTCAAGAACACTTAGGCCTAGGGTCATGAAAGTTTATAGGGAGGTTGGTCATGACCAGCAGATTACCCCTATTGATTTTGAGGTCAGTATGTCAAAGGTCAAGGACACAGTGAACAGGAACAGGAAAATGGTTTCTGGGCAATAACTCAAGAACGCTTGGGCCTAGTTTCAGGAAAATTTATAGTGAGGTTGGTCATGACCAGCAGATGACCCCTATTGATTTTGAGGTCATTAGGTCAAAGGTCAAGGTCACATTGGCTAGGAACAGTTAAATGGTTTCTCATCTTTTTGTCCAAAACCACAGGGCCTAGGGCTTTGATATTTGATATGTAGCAAAATCTAGAGGTCCTCTACCAGGATTGTTCAGATTATTTCCCTGGGGTCAAATATGGCCCCACCCTTGGGGTCACATTATTTATATAGAATTATATAGGAAAAAAACTTTGAAAAACCTCTCGTCCAAAACCACAGGGCCTAGGGCTTTGATATTTTGTATATGACATCATCTAGTGGTCCTCTACTAAGACTGTTCATATTATTCCCCTAGGGTCAAATATGGCCCCGCCCTGGGGGTCACATGGTTTATATAGACTTATATAGGGAAAAACCTTGAAAATCTTCTTGACCAAACCACAAAGACTAGGGCTTTAATATTTGTAATGTAGCATCATCTAGTGGTTCTCTACCAAGTTTGTTCAAATTATCCATCTAGGGTCAAATATGGCCCCGCCCCGGGGGTCACATGGTTCATAAAGACTTGTATAGGCAAAAATCTTAGAATCTTCATGTCCATGACCTACATCATTCAAATTTGGACCACATGTATAGTTTTGAGTGGCAAGATGAAGCTTGACATGAGTTGACCTTGATCTTGACCTAGTGACCTTCTTTCACATTTCTGTAGCTACAGCCTTCAAATTTGGACCACATGCATAGGTTTGTGTACTAGAACAAACTTTGACCTTGTTATTGACCTAGTGACCTACTTTCCCATTTTTGAAGCTATAGACTTCAAATTTGGACCACATGCTTAGTTTTGTGTTCCAAAATAAAAATTGATTTTGACCTAGTGACCTTTTTTTCACATTTCTCAAGCTACAGCCTTCAAGTTTGAACCACAAGCATAGTTTTGTGTACCGAAATGAACTTTGATCTTGAGATTGACCTAGTGACCTACTTTCACATTTCTGAAGGTACAGGCTTCAAATTTGGACCACGCGCACAATTTTGTGTTTTGAAATAAAATTTGACCTTGATTTTGACTTAGTGACTTACTTTCACATTTCTCAAGTTACAGCCTTCAAATTTGAACCCCTGTCTGTAGATGATATGGTGGAAGATATCCTGCAAACGCTAGATACTAAAGGGATTCTTGACAACACTTATGTATTCTTCTCCTCAGACAATGGATATCATTTAGGTTTGTTTTAAGTACTTCTAATTTTTTGTTATAGTACAGGAGTAAATGACAGTCTAAGTAATTATAATGTTTTCAATTACTTTTTATAAGCCTGCTTCGAACTTGACTATTCCAAAAATAGCAAGATCTGTTCAACTCAACCAGTCTTCATATATGTATTATGTTGAAATTTTGCACAATGCTTCTCAGTCAGACCAAGTGAAATAATCAAGTTAGATAACTTCAGGTTGGATGTAATGTAAATTATTGCCCTTTTTCGATTTAGAAAATTCAGTTAAAGGTTTGTCTGCAGCTTTGAAGAAGTATCTCCATTACACTTGAAACTTCTTATCAAACATACTTAAAAATCCAACTTAAAGAAATCTTGGTAGAAATTTGTCTTAGAAAATCTGGTTGACGTTTTGCATGCAAGTTGCAGTATATATTTAAGAAATTCATTGAGATTGTTGTACAAAATTATGCTCAGCTTCCTCACTACATTTCCACATGGTGTGAATGGGACTAATAGTTAATATTATTTAATGAAGTTTCCTTGTATACTTGTTTTTAGCTCACCTGTCACAAAGTGACAAGGTGAGCTTTTGTGATCGCGCGGTGTCCGTCGTCCGTCCGTCCGTGCGTCAGTCCGTAAACTTTTGCTTGTGACCACTCTAGAGGTCACATTTTTCATGGGATCTTTATGAAAATTGGTCAGAATATTCACCTTGATGATATCTAGGTCAAGTTCGAAACTGGGTCACGTGCCAATAAAAACTAGGTCAGTAGGTCTGAAAATAGAAAAATCTTGTGACCTCTCCAGAGGCCATATATTTCACTAGATCTTCATGAAAATTGGTCAGAACGTTCATCTTGATGATATCTAGGTCAAGTTCGAAACTGGGTCACGTGCCTTCAAAAACTATGTCAGTAGGTCAAATAATAGAAAAACCTTGTGACCTCTCTAAAGGCCATATTTTTCATGGGATCTGTATGAAAGTTGGTCTGAATGTTCATCTTGATGATATCTAGGTCAAGTTCGAAACTGGGTCACGTGTGATCAAAAACTAGGTCAGTAGGTCTAAAAATAGAAAAACCTTGTGACCTCTCTAGAGGCCATATATTTCATGAGATCTTAATGAAAATTGGTCAGAATGTTCACCTTGATGATATCTAGGTCAAGTTCGAAACTGGGTCACGTGCCATCAAAAACTAGGTCAGTAGGTCAAATAATAGAAAAACCTTGTGACCTCTCTAGAGGCCATATTTTTCATGGGATCTGTATGAAAGTTGGTCTGAATGTTCATCTTAATGATATCTAAGTCAATTTCGAAAGTGGGTCACGTGCCATCAAAGACTAGGTCAGTTGGTCAAATAATAGAAAAACCTTGTGACCTCTCTAAAGGCCATATTTTTCATGGGATCTGTATGAAAGTTGGTCTGAATTGTCATCTTGATGATATCTAGGTCAAGTTCGAAACAGGGTCATGTGCGGTCAAAAACTAGGTCAGTAGGTCTAAAAATAGAAAAATCTTGTGACCTCTCTAGAGGCCATACTTGTGAATGGATCTCCATAAAAATTGGTCAGAATGTTCATCTTGATGATATCTAGGTCAAGTTTGAAAGTGGGTCACGTGCCGTCAAAAAGTAGGTCAGTAGGTTTAATAATCAAGAAACGTTGTGACCTCTCTAGAGGCCATATTTTTCATGGGATCTATATGAAAGTTGGTCTGAATGTTTATCTCGATGATATATAGGTCAGATTTGAAACTGGGTCAACTGCGATCAAAAACTAGGTCAGTAGGTCTTGAAATAGAAAAACCTTGTGACCTCTCTAGAGGCCATACCCTTGAATGGATCTTCATGAAAATTGGTCAGAATGTTCACCTTGATGATATCTAGGTCAAGTTTGAAACTGGGTCACGTGCCTTACTAAACTAGGTCAGTAGGTCAAATGATAAAAAAAACCTTGTGACCTCTCTAGAGGCCATACTTTTCATGGGATCTGTATGAAAGTTGGTCTGAATGTTCATCTTGATGATATCTAGGTCAAGTTCGAAACTGCTTCGACTGCGGTCAAAAACTAGGTCAGTAGGTCTAAAATTAGAAAAATCTTTTGACCTCTCTAGAGGCCATATTTTTCAATGGATCTTCATGAAAATTGATCAGAATGTTTACCTTGATGATATCTAGGCCAGTTTCGAAACTGGGTCATGTGCGGTCAAAAACTAGGCCAGTAGGTATAAAAATAGAAAAACCTTGTGACCTCTCTAGAGACCATATTTTTCAATGGATCTTCATGAAAATTGGTCAGAATTTTTATCTTGATAATATCTATGTCAACTTCAAAACTGGGTCACATGAGCTCAAAAACTAGGTCACTATGTCAAATAATAGAAAAAACAACGTCATACTCAAAACTGGGTCATGTGGGAAGAGGTGAGCGATTCAGGACCATCATGGTCCTCTTGTTTACAGTTTGGCTGTTTTCATGTTACAGTTTGCACCTAAATACTTCTTTCCAGGTCAGTTTGGTTTACCATATGATAAAAGGCAACTGTATGACTTTGATATCCGAGTACCACTGATGGTGAGAGGACCAGGTATAAAGCCTGCAACTTTTTCTGATGTAAATATTCCACTTTTTGTTTCTTTTCATCATTTATGTATTAGGACCACTTAACTGCAGATGGAGTAAAAAATTACCAAGTCCTCATATATATATTCACAGTTTAGTGGAAAAAATATTTACTAGACTAAGTATCTTTGCTTTGGAAAAGAAACTGCAAAATATTTAAGGTAATGTGAGCACAAAGTGCTCAAGGTGATCTATTGTGATAACTCTGTATCCGTAGTGGTGTGTCATCTTGCGTCATCAACAATTTGACTGTCAACACTCTAGAGGTCACAATTTTAGCTCAATCTTAATGGAAGTTGGTCAGAATGTTAACCTCAATGAAATCTCGAACAATTTTGTTACTGGGTCAACTGGGATCAAGAACTAGGTTAACACTCTAGAGTCCATATTTCCTACCTCATCTTTATGGAACTTTGTCAGAATGTTTGTCTCTATAAAATCTAGGAGAATTTTAAAACTGAGTCACTAGCTCAAATCATAGAAAACCTTGTTTACACTCTAGAGGCCACATTTTGAGTTTGATCTTCTTGAATCTTTGTCAGAATGTTTGTCTCTATGAAATCTTGATGGAATTTAAACCTTGATTACTTACGATGAGAAACTAGGTTACTAGGTCAAATGATAGAAAAAGCTTGTTTACACTCCAGAGGCCAATTTTTCTACTTAATCATCATAAATCTCTGTCAGAATGATTGTCTCTATGAAATCTAGGTCAAGTTCAAACCTTGTTTACCCGGGGTCACTAGGTCAAGTCATAACAAAAGTTTGTTCACACTCCAGAGGCCACATTTACTACTTGACCTTCATAAAACTCTGTCAGAACGTTTGTCTCTTCAAAATCTTAATCAGATCAAACGCTGCTTTACCTGAGGTTTCAAATAACTTGGCATGAATATGTACCACAGTAAGACGACGTGTCGCGCACAAGACCCAGGTCCGTAGCTCAAAGGTCAAGGTCACACTTAGAAGTTAAAGGTCATTTTTCATGATAGTGCATTGATGGGCGTGTCCGGTCCATATCTTTGTCATCCATGGATGGATTTTCAAATAACTTGGCATGAATGTGTACCACAGTAAGACAACATGTCATATGCAAGACCCAGGTCCGTAGCTCAAAGGTCAAGGTCACACTTAGACGTTAAAGGTCATTTTTCATGATAGTGCATTGATGGGCGTGTCCGGTCCATATCTTTGTCATTCATGCATGGATTTTAAAATTATTGGGCATGAATGTGTACCACAGTAAGACGACGTGTGGCGCGCAAGACCCAGGTCCGTAACTCAAAGGTCCTAAACTCTAACATCGGCCATAACTATTTGTTCAAAGTGCCATCGGGGGCATGTGTCATCCTATGGAGACAGCTCTTGTTCTGCCTGATCTTCATGAGGCTTTGTTGGAATTTTTGTCTGTTTAAAATCTTGGTTAATTTGTAGCTGGGGTCACTTTGGGAAAAAACTAGGGTCTTTAGGTCAAATCATAGAAAAACTTTGTTAACACTTAAGATGCCACTTGAACATCTTGATCATCATAACTTTTAGCAAGAATGTTTGTCTGTATGAAATCAAGGTTAAATACAAAAGTGGGGTACCTTAGGTCAAAAAGTATGTCACTAGGCCAAATCATTGAAAAACTTGGCTAATGATCTACCTGATTTACATGAAACATGTTCAAAATACATTATGAATGTATTATAATGTATTTGTCCTTATGAAATCTAAGAAAATTAGATACTAGGTTATCTGGGTTAAGAACTAGGTCAGATTAGCCATACAGGGCCTTAAGGGCCCTCTTGTTTTATTGTCTGAAAGGTCTAGTTCATATCTTCTTAACCTTTTTAAGGACATTGACAGATGTTTAGCCTGTCAAGGTAATGTTCTGATTGTGCTGAGCTAAAGTCATTTTATGCAAGTCCTGTTTTATCATGTATACATAGCATGAACTTGACTGGTAAAAAGTTGTTGTTTGTTCTACTTCTTTGACAGTGTTTGACAATGTTTCAACACAGTTTGGTGCCCTGGCCATTATATGAATTAAGTAAGTTCGAAATTGAATAATGTAATCATGATTACTTATGTCAAATAGTCTGTAATTTAATCATAACTTTACAAAACATTAATACAATCAGTAATTGTAGTTTAAAGTTACTGGCCTCCAGATCGTTCGAAAAAGATTTTTTTTAGATACTGTGAAATCGTTAATATTTGTTGGGGACTAATTTTCATGGATTTTGTGGTTGAGTCAATCCATGAAATGTAATCCCAATGAACAAGTAAAATTCCCATTCATTTTATGTTCAAAAGCTGAAATCCACGACTTCATATCTCCACGAAATTTCATGCCCACAAAATTAAATGATTTTACAGTATCTGGAAATTAATGCTACATTTCTTAAGAATGCTTTGAAACTTAATTACTGACAGACTATATGATACGGAAAACACATGAGAATTAGTTGTTTTTACTACTTTTTACTATGAAAATCGAAAAGTGTTTGTAACGCTTTACTCGAGGTAAACTGCCTCGATTATAAATATCTATATTTAACACACATTGAACACTAAATCCTCCATAGCGCTGTTTGTAGCAACAGCAGAAAACCTTTCTATGAGTGTGGCGGTCCGGGTTTGATTCCCAATTTCTTCATTTGGCATTTTTAAAATAGTTAAGAAAATGACCAAACTTCAATTTGAAAGAAAGATAATTTTTTGGCCAAAATCTGGAGGTCAGTGCCTTTAATTAATTACAACTGTCATATAATCAAGACATGTCTGTTCAAGGTCACAACTCAAGTCAAAGATTTGAGTAACATATTCCATGTCTACATCTTCTAAACCTTATGAAGGTCATTTATGAACCTTGGGTTGAATATTTATCCTGTCAAGATGTTCAAAGTGTGCTAGCCAAAGATCGTTAAACCGAAAATTCAAACCTTTGGTCATGCTTCATTTTTGTGCCTCTCACTTAGTAAGACCAGAGTTATTACCCTTGACTTGTCAGAAATCTGTGAAAGAAACTTGCAGTACCTAATATGGATCACAGTTGTAACATCTTATTTTCATGAGTTGAAGAAATGATATTCTACTATTTAAGTAACTGACATCCAAGTTACATATTTTTTACCTATATTGTTATCATTATTTTTTTCCTCTTTCACAGGAGGCTGTATTAAATATTGACCTTGCACCAACGTTTCTCAGCCTTGCGGGTTCTATTATGCCAGGGGCAGATGGTGTCAGTTTTAAAGACATACTTCACCCGCAGGACAATGGAACAAAACCAGTACGAGGAACTTTTCTGGTAGAGCATACTGGTGAATATTCAGAAACTATCAAAGGTTGTCCTCAGTACACAGGGCAGAATATGAATGTAAGTTAGTTTTTTTTCCTTTATGTTTTCCATTTATATTTTGAAGCTGGAATACTTTGAAATCACTTCCATTGGCATAAAATTTCATGCTTTGGACAAAACAAGGCTAAAGGTTAACAAAGTGGTCCCTATAATTTTAGACATTTAAGCTATTCTATTTACATTATGTTTAAACGTTCATATCCACCAGTTCAAGTCCACATGAAAAAGCCATTTTGACCAAAAACAAGGAAATTAAATAATTCCATTGTGTTTCCTGCATTTTGAAAAAAATTGACAAACTTGGTGGCATGTCTCTTTAAAACATGACACTTATGCTTACCGAACAAAGACAAAAAACTTTTAAGTTTCTTCTTCATCTTTATAATGTAGAATTTTATTGATTGTTTTCAGAACTGCAATAACCATTGTGTTTGCGAGGATTCTAAGAATAACACATTTGCTTGTATAGTACAAATTAGCAAGATGGAGAACATGAAATACTGCGAATTTATTGATTTACAGGTCAGTATACTTTCTTTGTGACAAAGTCTTCATTGCGAGAGATGTGATATTATCCCTGTCAGTTTTATTTCACCAATGGATATCTACCAGCTTTATTTGCACTGTGAAGATTTTGTACCTGATAGTTGTTTACATAATGCTGCTTAGTACAGCTTCAAATATCTCAATTTTCCTCTTCTTTATACTGTCTGAAATAAAATGAGCCGCGCCATGAGAAAACCAACATAGTGCATTTGCGACCAGCATGGATCCAGACCAGTCTGCGCATCCGCGCAGTCTGGTCAGGATCCATGCTGCTCGCTAATGGTTTCTCAAATTGCAATAGGGTTTGAAAGCGCACAGCATGGATCCTGACCAGACTGCATGGATGCACAGGCTGGTCAGGATCCATGCTGGTCGCAAATGCACTAAGTTGGTTTTCTCATGGTGCGGCTCATTAATGGTTACAGCAAAGCTGAGCAAGCTGTCCCATTTCAAAATCTTAGGTTTATAGAAACTGACATTTTAAACCCTTACCTTGCTAAATTTCTATAATGAACTTGTCCATCTCCCAGTTTGGCAAACAGGGAACAGTGCAGATCATGATCAGACTGCACGGATGTGCATGCTGGTCATGATCTACACTGGTCGCAAAGGCAGAATCGATCATGTCCAGCATGATAAGGGTTAAAATCAGTAGAGATAAATTATGTTTTACCTGATAGATCAGTATGATTACTGAATAATTGTTAAAAATAGATGTATTTCTGTATAATGTAAAGTGTATGTCTTTTTAAGGGGAGAAATAGTGTCTGTTACTACAGTCAGCTTTTCAGTTAGGCAATTTACAGAATATAAACAATCAAGTCAAAGGTCAATCAAGTAAACTACATTCTAAAAGTACACTTTTAACACTTTCATCAGCAAGACAAAATTCAAGGCACAATTAGTCAGTTTGTGTATAAATTTTGTTTGTTATATGCGTATAAGCTTATAAGGATATCCACATATAATAAAAAAAAATTGGGAGTTTGCTTTAACCAGAGTTTATTGTATTCAAGCCACTTATGAATACTGGAGATGATTAATGTAGTTAACTTCACTTGTCCCTTACTGCAGTGGTTTTGAAACCCTGCAAGAGCTGAAGAATTCTTTCATGTAAGGAAATGTTTTAGCTGGCTTACAGAAGTTTGGTAGTTCTACCCAGGTGCCAGTGTCTGAAATAATGTCTATAGGGGCTGCTAGGGTGCCCTACCTCCATAAAACCTAGAAAGTTACCGTAAGAATATGGTTATGTTGGTACAGCTTAAACCTAACAAAATAAACAAACAAAGTAACATTCCAAAGACACACCTTTAGCAAAAATATATATTACAGGAAGTCAGTCTTCAGTATTTCATATTATTTTGACTTAAGACTTGAGAAAGGGCCTCTAAAGCAGGGCTAGCGCTGGGTTGAAAAAAGTTCGAGCCAAATTTTTACGCCGCGGATCGCACGCCCATCCGCGTGTCCATGACAGGGTTTTGGTGGGGTTCACAGGGGGCTTTGCCCCCTGAAGCTTTCAGGCTTTAAGGTATTTCAAATGCTTAGATTGCAGCAGAAAACACATTTATCCATAAATGTTATATCATACTAAATGCTTTATAACTGAATGGTCTGTCCTTGTGTAATAATAAGCAAAACAGGGCATCAAGGATAAATTTATTTTTAACCATAATTTATATCATTTCTCAATAAATTAGCAATATAGGCTTGCACGTCCATTCGTGTGTCCTTGACAGGGCTTCACAGGGCATCAAGGATAAATTTATTTTTAACCATAATTTATATCATTTCTCAATAAATTAGCAATATAGGCTTGCACGTCCATTCGTGTTGTCCATGACAGGGCTTCACAGGGCATCAAGGATAAATTTATTTTTAACCATAATTTATATCATTTCTCAATAAATTAGCAATATAGGCTTGCACGTCCATTCGTGTGTCCATGACAGGGCTTCACAGGGCATCAAGGATAAATTTATTTTTAACCATAATTTATATCATTTCTCAATAAATTAACAATATAGGCTTGCACGTCCATTCGTGTGTCCATGACAGGGCTTCACAGGGCATCAAGGATAAATTTATTTTTAACCATAATTTATATCATTTCTCAATAAATTAACAATATAGGCTTGCACGTCCATTCGTGTGTCCATGACAGGGCTTCACAGGGCATCAAGGATAAATTTATTTTTAACCATAATTTATATCATTTCTCAATAAATTAACAATATAGGCTTGCACGTCCATTCGTGTGTCCATGACAGGGCTTCACAGGGCATCAAGGATAAATTTATTTTAACCATAATTTATATCATTTCTCAATAAATTAACAATATAGGCTTGCACGTCCATTCGTGTGTCCATGACAGGGCTTCACAGGGCATCAAGGATAAATTTATTTTTAACCATAATTTATATCATTTCTCAATAAATTAACAATATAGGCTTGCACGTCCATTCGTGTGTCCATGACAGGGCTTCATAGGGCATCAAGGATAAATTTATTTTTAACCATAATTTATATCATTTCTCAATAAATTAACAATATAGGCTTGCACGTCCATTCGTGTGTCCATGACAGGGCTTCATAGGGCATCAAGGATAAATTTATTTTTAACCATAATTTATATCATTTCTCAATAAATTAACAATATAGGCTTGCACGTCCATTCGTGTGTCCATGACAGGGCTTCATAGGGCATCAAGGATAAATTTATTTTTAACCATAATTTATATCATTTCTCAATAAATTAACAATATAGGCTTGCACGTCCATTCGTGTGTCCATGACAGGGCTTCACAGGGCATCAAGGATAAATTTATTTTTAAACCATAATTTATATCATTTCTCAATAAATTAGCAATATAGGCTTGCACGTCCATTCGTGTGTCCATGACAGGGCTTCACAGGGCATCAAGGATAAATTTATTTTTAACCATAATTTATATCATTTCTCAATAAATTAACAATATAGGCTTGCACGTCCATTCGTGTGTCCATGACAGGGCTTCACAGGGCATCAAGGATAAATTTATTTTTAACCATAATTTATATCATTTCTCAATAAATTAACAATATAGGCTTGCACGTCCATTCGTGTGTCCATGACAGGGCTTCACAGGGCATCAAGGATAAATTATTTTTAACCATAATTTATATCATTTCTCAATAAATTAACAATATAGGCTTGCACGTCCATTCGTGTGTCCATGACAGGGCTTCACAGGGCATCAAGGATAAATTTATTTTTAACCATAATTTATATCATTTCTCAATAATTAACAATATAGGCTTGCACGTCCATTCGTGTGTCCATGACAGGGCTTCACAGGGCATCAAGGATAAATTTATTTTTAACCATAATTTATATCATTTCTCAATAAATTAACAATATAGGCTTGCACGTCCATTCGTGTGTCCATGACAGGGCTTCACAGGGCATCAAGGATAAATTTTTTTTTAACCATAATTTATATCATTTCTCAATAAATTAACAATATAGGCTTGCACGTCCATTCGTGTGTCCATGACAGGGCTTCACAGGGCATCAAGGATAAATTTATTTTTAACCATAATTTATATCATTTCTCAATAAATTAACAATATAGGCTTGCACGTCCATTCGTGTGTCCATGACAGGGCTTCACAGGGCATCAAGGATAAATTTATTTTTAACCATAATTTATATCATTTCTCATAAATTAACAATATAGGCTTGCACGTCCATTCGTGTGTCCATGACAGGGCTTCACAGGGCATCAAGGATAAATTTATTTTTAACCATAATTTATATCATTTCTCAATAAATTAACAATATAGGCTTGCACGTCCATTCGTGTGTCCATGACAGGGCTTCACAGGGCATCAAGGATAAATTTATTTTTAACCATAATTTATACCATTTCTCAATAAATTAACAATATAGGCTTGCACGTCCATTCGTGTGTCCATGACAGGGCTTCACAGGGCATCAAGGATAAATTTATTTTTAACCATAATTTATATCATTTCTCAATAAATTAACAATATAGGCTTGCACGTCCATTCGTGTGTCCATGACAGGGCTTCACAGGGCATCAAGGATAAATTTATTTTTAACCATAATTTATATCATTTCTCAATTAAATAACAATATAGGGTTGCACGTCCATTCGTGTGTCCATGACAGGGCTTCATAGGGCATCAAGGATAAATTTATTTTTAACCATAATTTATATCATTTCTCAATAATTAACAATATAGGCTTGCACGTCCATTCGTGTGTCCATGACAGGGCTTCATAGGGCATCAAGGATAAATTTATTTTTAACCATAATTTATATCATTTCTCAATAAATTAACAATATAGGCTTGCACGTCCATTCGTGTGTCCATGACAGGGCTTCACAGGGCATCAAGGATAAATTTATTTTTAACCATAATTTATATCATTTCTCAATAAATTAGCAATATAGGCTTGCACGTCCATTCGTGTGTCCATGACAGGGCTTCACAGGGCATCAAGGATAAATTTATTTTTAACCATAATTTATATCATTTCTCAATAAATTAACAATATAGGCTTGCACGTCCATTCGTGTGTCCATGACAGGGCTTCACAGGGCATCAAGGATAAATTTATTTTTAACCATAATTTATATCATTTCTCAATAAATTAACAATATAGGCTTGCACGTCCATTCGTGTGTCCATGACAGGGCTTCACAGGGCATCAAGGATAAATTTATTTTTAACCATAATTTATATCATTTCTCAATAAATTAACAATATAGGCTTGCACGTCCATTCGTGTGTCCATGACAGGGCTTCACAGGGCATCAAGGATAAATTTATTTTTAACCATAATTTATATCATTTCTCAATAAATTAACAATATAGGCTTGCACGTCCATTCGTGTGTCCATGACAGGGCTTCACAGGGCATCAAGGATAAATTTATTTTTAACCATAATTTATATCATTTCTCAATAAATTAACAATATAGGCTTGCACGTCCATTCGTGTGTCCATGACAGGGCTTCACAGGGCATCAAGGATAAATTTATTTTAACCATAATTTATATCATTTCTCATAAATTAACAATATAGGCTTGCACGTCCATTCGTGTGTCCATGACAGGGCTTCACAGGGCATCAGGATAAATTTATTTTAACCATAATTTATATCATTTCTCAATAAATTAACAATATAGGCTTGCACGTCCATTCGTGTGTCCATGACAGGGCTTCACAGGGCATCAAGGATAAATTTATTTTTAACCATAATTTATATCATTTCTCAATAAATTAACAATATAGGCTTGCACGTCCATTCGTGTGTCCATGACAGGGCTTCATAGGGCATCAAGGATAAATTTATTTTTAACCATAATTTAATATTCATTTCTCAATAAATTAAAAATATAAGGCTTGCACGTCCATTCGTGTGTCCATGACAGGGCTTCATAGGCATCAAGGATAAATTTATTTTTAACCATAATTTATATCATTTCTCAATAAATTAACAATATAGGCTTGCACGTCCATTCGTGTGTCCATGACAGGGCTTCATAGGGCATCAAGGATAAATTTATTTTTAACCATAATTTATATCATTTCTCAATAAATTAACAATATAGGCTTGCACGTCCATTCGTGTGTCCATGACAGGGCTTCACAGGGCACAAGGATAAATTTATTTTTAACCATAATTTATATCATTTCTCAATAAATTAACAATATAGGCTTGCACGTCCATTCGTGTGTCCATGACAGGGCTTCACAGGGCATCAAGGATAAATTTATTTTTAACCATAATTTATATCATTTCTCAATAAATTAACAATATAGGCTTGCACGTCCATTCGTGTGTCCATGACAGGGCTTCACAGGGCATCAAGGATAAATTTATTTTTAACTATAATTTATATCATTTCTCAATAAATTAACAATATAGGCTTGCACGTCCATTCGTGTGTCCATGACAGGGCTTCACAGGGCATCAAGGATAAATTTATTTTTAACCATAATTTATATCATTTCTCAATAAATTAACAATATAGGCTTGCACGTCCATTCGTGTGTCCATGACAGGGCTTCACAGGGCATCAAGGATAAATTTATTTTAACCATAATTTATATCATTTCTCAATAAATTAACAATATAGGCTTGCACGTCCATTCGTGTGTCCATGACAGGGCTTCACAGGGCATCAAGGATAAATTTATTTTTAACCATAATTTATATCATTTCTCAATAAATTAACAATATAGGCTTGCACGTCCATTCGTGTGTCCATGACAGGGCTTCACAGGGCATCAAGGATAAATTTATTTTTAACCATAATTTTATATCATTTCTCAATAAATTAACAATATAGGCTTGCACGTCCATTCGTGTGTCCATGACAGGGCTTCACAGGGCATCAAGGATAAATTTATTTTTAACCATAATTTATATCATTTCTCAATAAATTAACAATATAGGCTTGCACGTCCATTCGTGTGTCCATGACAGGGCTTCACAGGGCATCAAGGATAAATTTATTTTTAACCATAATTTATATCATTTCTCAATAAATTAACAATATAGGCTTGCACGTCCATTCGTGTGTCCATGACAGGGCTTCACAGGGCATCAAGGATAAATTATTTTTAACCATAATTTATATCATTCTCAATAAATTAACAATATAGGCTTGCACGTCCATTCGTGTGTCCATGACAGGGCTTCATAGGGCATCAAGGATAAATTTATTTTAACCATAATTTATATCATTTCTCAATAAATTAACAATATAGGCTTGCACGTCCATTCGTGTGTCCATGACAGGGCTTCACAGGGCATCAAGGATAAATTTATTTTTAACCATAATTTATATCATTTCTCAATAAATTAACAATATAGGCTTGCACGTCCATTCGTGTGTCCATGACAGGGCTTCATAGGGCATCAAGGATAAATTTATTTTTAACCATAATTTATATCATTTCTCAATAAATTAACAATATAGGCTTGCACGTCCATTCGTGTGTCCATGACAGGGCTTCATTAGGGCATCAAGGATAAATTTATTTTTAACTATAATTTATATCATTTCTCATAAATTAACAATATAGGCTTGCACGTCCATTCGTGTGTCCATGACAGGGCTTCATAGGGCATCAAGGATAAATTTATTTTTAACCATAATTTATATCATTTCTCAATAAATTAACAATATAGGCTTGCACGTCCATTCGTGTGTCCATGACAGGGCTTCATAGGGCATCAAGGATAAATTTATTTTTAACCATAATTTATATCATTTCTCAATAAATTAACAATATAGGCTTGCACGTCCATTCGTGTGTCCATGACAGGGCTTCACAGGGCATCAAGGATAAATTATTTTTAACCATAATTTATATCATTTCTCAATAAATTAACAATATTAGGCTTGCACGTCCATTCGTGTGTCCATGACAGGGCTTCATAGGGCATCAAGGATAAATTTATTTTTAACCATAATTTATATCATTTCTCAATAAATTAACAATATAGGCTTGCACGTCCATTCGTGTGTCCATGACAGGGCTTCATAGGGCATCAAGGATAAATTTATTTTTAACCATAATTTATATCATTTCTCAATAAATTAACAATTAGGCTTGCACGTCCATTCGTGTGTCCATGACAGGGCTTCATAGGGCATCAAGGATAAATTTATTTTAACCATAATTTATATCATTTCTCAATAAATTAACAATATAGGCTTGCACGTCCATTCGTGTGTCCATGACAGGGCTTCATAGGGCATCAAGGATAAATTTATTTTTAACCATAATTTATATCATTTCTCAATAAATTAACAATATAGGCTTGCACGTCCATTCGTGTGTCCATGACAGGGCTTCATAGGGCATCAAGGATAAATTTATTTTTAACCATAATTTATATCATTTCTCAATAAATTAACAATATAGGCTTGCATGTCCATTCGTGTGTCCATGACAGGGCTTCACAGGGCATCAAGGATAAATTTATTTTTAACCATAATTTATATCATTTCTCAATAAATTAACAATATATTATATACATGTAACTGCTGGGACAACTCTTAAGCAATGTTTTTATTTATTACTTTTGAAATAAATCATACAAACTTACAAGTAATCCACAAGCAACCAAGGAAAGTCTATTTTTCCATTTTATAGCTGGATTTAGGGTTTAGTTTCACTTTTCACAGATTTTGCTTTCCATGCAGGAGGTAAACTACCTGATTCAGAACTACATTTTTCAGCCACAATGACAAGCAAGAAATTAATTTAAAAACATTTTATTATATACTTATTGGCATCAATAATGAATTACTCATTTGAAATAATTTTATTTAATTAAACTTTTTGGAACAATAAAGTTCAAACACACATACCTTTCAACATTCTTTAATCTTGTCTTTTGATGAGTTTATAAAAGATGGCTCAATATTTTATTCAATCAAGGAACTTTAGTCATGGCATGTGCCACAAACAACACCTTTGATCCATGTATATTCATTAAATAGTACCAATTTAGCTAAACAAACTGTGAGAGATGCTTTTAATTACCCCAATGGCATAGGTTTATTGTCACTTAATGGTGTTAATGGACCGTGGATGGTGCCTCTTGTATATTGCATGTTTTGACACAGTCTGTCTTGGCACTCTTTGGTCCAAAATAACATTATATAAAAATTGACTGGTTTTAATTCTTAAAGTAGGGGTTTTTTTTAGAGTTTGAGCCATTTCTGAATTTTCTTGAGCCAAAATTAGCATTTTAAGCATTTTGCTCAAAATGCCCATTCCAGCGCTAGCCCTGTAAAGAGTGTTTAAGATTTTGAATCTCTTGTTACTCATCATCAGATGGTGGGCTATTCAGATCACTCTGCGTCCGTGGTCCGTCGTCCTTCCGTCCGTCCGTCCGTCCTTCCGTTAACAATTTCTCGTTATCGCATCTCCTCAGAAACTACCAGGGGGATTTTGACCAAACGTTGTCAGAATGATGTATTGGTACCCTAGTTTTGTCCCCCTGAAAATCAGACTGGTTCAACAATTTTTTAGTGAGTTATGGCCCTTTGTTTATTTCTATAATTTACATAGATTTATATAGGGAAAAACTTTGAAAATCTTCTTGTCCAAAACCACAGAGCCTAGGGCTTTGATATTTGGTATGAAGTATCATCTAGTGGTCCTCTACCAAGATTATTCAGATTATTTCCCTGGGGTCTAATATGGCCCCGCCCCAGGGGTCATATGGTTTATATAGACTTATATAGGGAAAAACTTTGAAAAACGTCTTGTTCAAAACCACAGGACCTAGGGTTTTGATATTTTGTATGTGACATCATCTAGTGGTCTTCTACTAAGATTGTTCAAATTATCCCCCTAGGGTCAAATATGGCCCCGCCCCGGGGGTCACATCGTTTACATAGACTTATATAGGGAAAAACTTTGAAAATCTTCTTGTCCAAACCACAAAGCCTAGGGCTTTGGCATTTGTAATGTAGCATCATCTAGTGGTTCTCTACCAAGTTTGTTCAAATTATCCCCCTAGGGTCAAATATGGCCCAGCCCTGGGGGTCAGATGGTTCATATAGACTTATATAGGGAAAAGCTTTTAAAATCTTCTTGTCAATAACCTACAACATTCAAATTTGGACCACATGTATGATTTTGAGTGGCAAGATGAACCTTGACATGAGTTGACCTTGATTTTGACCTAGTGACCTACTTTCACATTTCTGTAGCTACATCCTTCAAATTTGGATCACATGCATAGTTTTGTGCACTGAAAAAAAACTTTGACCTTGACATTGACCTAGTGACCTACTTTCACATTTTTGAAGGTATAGGCTTCAAATTTGGACCACATGCATAGTTTCTTGTTCTGAAATGAAATTTGAGCTTGATTTTGACCTAGTGACCTACTTTCACATTTCTCAAGCTACAGCCTTCAAATTTGGACCACATGCATAGTTCTGTGTTTCGAAATAAAATTTGACCTTGATTTTGACCTAGTGACTTTCACATTTCTCAAGCTACAGCCTTCAAATTTGGACCAATTGCATAGTTTTGTGTACCGAAATGAACTTTGACCTTAAGATTGACCTAGTGACCTACTTCCACATTTCTGTAGCTACAGGCTTCAAATTTAGACCACTTGCATAGGATTGTGTACCGAAACAAACTTTGACCTTGACATTGACCTAGTGACCTACTTTCACATTTTTGAAGGTACAGGCTTTAAATTTGGACCACATGCATAGATTTGTGTTCTGAAGTGTAATTTGACCTTGATTTTGACCTAGTGACCTACTTTAATATTTCTCAAGCTAAGCCTTCAAATTTGGACCACTTGCACCGAAATAAACTTTGACCTTAAGATTGACCTAGTGACCTACTTTCAAATTTCTCAAACTACAGCCTTCAAACTTGATGCACATGCATAGTTTTGTGTATAAAGAACTTTGTCCTTGAAATTGATCTAGTGACCTACTTTCACATTTCTGAAGCTACAGCTTTTGAATTTGGACCACATGCACAGTGTTGTGTATGGAAATGAAATTTGACCTTGAGCTAGTCAATAAGTCTTGAAATTTGGAACACTCAAAAATGGCACATTGGTGGGCGCCAAGATCACTCTGTGATCTCTTGTTTTGAGTGAATATTTTTGTGTTTAAAAAAAAACATCTAGCAGATTAATGAATGGAAGGTAGCCCAGGTGAATTCTTTACGTAACACAAGGACACAGCACTTGCACTCTGTATTAGCTGTTGTGATTATTGCTTAAAGTAACAAGGGTCTATATGTGATAAGAATGGAAACTCCCACAGCGATTGTTTTATTCTTTTGAAAATATTGTTACGTAAAATTGTATAGCTGAAAAATTTAAGAATGTTGCTGGCTTCCTTGTCTAAAACAGCCATACATTGCCTATGGCAACTGTTACTTGACAAGACATGTAGATTTAATCTATTGTTAATGAGTATATGAGCCACACCATGAGAAAACCAACATAGTGGCTTTGCGACCAGCATGGATCCAGACCAGCCCGCGCATCCGTGCAGTCTGGTCAGGATCCATGCTGTTTGCTAACGGTTTCTTTAATTGCAATTGGCTTTGAAAGCGAACAGCATGGATCCTGACCAGACTGCGGGTCGCAAAGCCACTATGTTGGTTTTCTCATGGTGCAGCTCATATTATTTCTGTTACAGAATTCTGTAGAGATTTATGACTTGAAATCAGATCCAGCAGAACTGAACAATTTATACCAAACATGGCAGACAACCGACCCAAAGAAGATTGCATCTCTTGAACGACAGTTACAGTACCTAGCAACATGTTCAGGAGAAGCATGCCACAGTGTTCCTACCTAGTGCTACACATATTGTACAGTTATATGACTTGTAATGCTCATTTACCAAAAACATCGTGCCATTCTTGGTGTTCACACCCTGTGGTGGAAAACTCTGGTCTGGTGTAATTAAACTTAAGTTTGGAGACCAGTTTAAAAAGTCAACATCTGATAGGTTGATTTTGAGCTTAATCTTGAAACTGACCAATGGGAATGTTGCAGTCATAGACTGGTTCCCAGATTCTTTTCCTATAATCTTTGAACCAGATTATACTTGTGAATAAGCTAAGGCGTTGGTTGTAAGTTCAAATTGTCACAAAAACAGCATAGTCTGTTGTTGTTGTTATACTGTGATATATTGAGTCAGTTATTGTGTTAAACACATTCCTTGAATATATCATTATATTTTTTATATTGTTGAATTATATATCAGCTTAAAGGTATGTAGCGCAGTAAATAGTGCATATTTTTATCAAAAAAGGGGTTACCGTAATTGCTTTTTTATGTCAGTGCAGTTATCGTCTTTTTGCACTTCGGTAACGATTTGTTTTTTAAGTTCATATTTTTTTTAATTATTTTAACTGAAATGTATCCTTTTTACTTATTTTACATGTACAAATTCATGACATATTTTTTGAGCTGGAAAAAGTAAAGAAAGATCTTTAGAATGTATTGATTTCTTTTGCATTTTGATTTGAAAGGTTGTTTGTTTTTCTGATCTTGTATGAAGCCATTATGGAAGTATAATATTTGTCAGTCACTCAGTGACAGAAACTGTCTAAAACATGTTTTTGATTTGCAATAAACTCCCAAGAAAAAAAGTTGAAAAAGTGAGTTTTTGGGATGTTATTTGTCATTAAGTTTCAGGAAACCACTGAAAAGCATGAAATAACATGTCATAAAAAATTGATTTGTAATATTCAGCTTTGTTTTAAGCTGTTTTACGAGAAAAGTAATATTTATTTTTGCAACATTGTTAGCTCACCTGTCACAAAGTGACAAGGTGAGCTTTTGTGATTGTGCAGCGTCCGTCCGTGCGTGCATGCGTCAGTCCGTAAACTTTTGCTTGTGACCACTCTAGAGGTCACATTTTTCATGGGATCTTTATGAAAGTTGGTCAGAATGTTCACCTTGATGATATCTAGGTAAAGTTCGAAACCGGGTCAACTGCGGTCAAAAACTAGGTCAGTAGGTCAAATAATAGAAATCCTTGTGACCTCTCTGGAGGTCATACTTTTCATGGGATCTTCATGAAAATTAGTCAGAACGTTCATCTTGATGATATCTAGGTCAAGTTCGAAACTGGGTCACGTGCCTTCAAAAACTAGGTCAGTAGGTCAAATAAGAGAAAAACCTTGTGACCTCTCTAAAGGCCATATTTTTCATGGGATCTGTATTAAAATTGGTCTGAATGTTCATCTTGATGATATCTAGGTCAAGTTCGAAACTGGGTCATGTGCGGTAAAAAACTAGGTCAGTAGGTCTAAAAATAGAAAAACCTTGTGACCTCTCTAGAGGCCATATATTTCATGAGATCTTCATGAAAGTTGGTCAGAATGTTCACCTTGATGATATCTAGGTCATGTTCGAAAGTGGGTCACGTGCCTTCAAAAACTAGGTCAGTAGGTCAAATAATAGAAAAACCTTGTGACCTCTCTAGAGGCCATATTTTTCAAGGGATCTGTATGAAAGTTGGTCCGAATATTCATCTTGATGATATATAGATCAAGTTCGAAACAGGGTCATGTGCAGTCAAAAACTAGGTCAGTAGGTCTAAAAATAGAAAAACTTTGTGACCTCTGTAGAAGCCATACTTGTGAATGGATCTCCATGAAAATTGGTCAGAATGTTCATCTTGATGATATCTAGGTCAAGTTCGAAAGTGGGTCACGTGCCTTCAACAAGAGGACCATGATGGTCCTGAATCGCTCACCTATCCCCACATGACCCAGTGTTGAACTGAATATGACGTCATTATTTCTATTATTTGACATAGTGACCTAGTTTTTGAGCACATGTGACCTAGATATCATCAAGATAAAAAATTCTGACCAATTTTCATGAAGATCCATTGAAAAATATGGCCTCTAGAGAGGTCACAAGGTTTTTCTATTATTTGACCTAATGGCCTAGTTTTTGAAGGCACGTGACCCACTTTTAAACTAGACCTAGATATCATCAAGGTGAACATTCTCACCAATTTTCATGAAGATCTCGTGAAAAATATGGCCTCTAGAGAGGTCACAAGGTTTTTCTATTTTTCGACCTACTGACCTAGTTTTTGACCGCACATGACCCAGTTACAAACCTGACCTAGATATCATCAAGCTGAACATTCTCACCAATTTTCATGAAGACCCGTTGAGAAATATGGCCTCTAGAGAGGTCACAAGGTTTTTTCTATTTTTAGACCTACTGACCTAGTTTTTAACCCCACGTGACCCAGTTTCGAACTTGACTTAGATATCATCAAGGTGAACATTCTGACCAATAATCATGAAGATCTCTTGAAAAATATGGCCTCTAGAGAGGTCACAAGGTTTTTCTATTTTTAGATCTACTGACCTAGTTTTTAACCCCACGTGACCCAGTTTCGAACTTGACCTAGATATCTTCAAGGTAAACACTCTGACTAATTTTCATGAAGATCCATTGAAAAATATCGCCTCTAGAGAGGTCACAAGGTTTTCCTATTTTTAGACCTACTGACCTAGTTTTTGACCGCACGTAACCCAGTTTCGAACTTGACCTAGATATCATCAAGGTGAACATTCTGACCAATTTTCATGAAGATCCATTGAGAAATATGGCCTCTAGAGAGGTCACAAGGTTTTTCTATTTTTAGATCTACTGACCTAGTTTTTGACCCCACATGACCCAGTTTCGAACTTGACCTAGATATCATCAAGATGAACATTCTGACCAATATTCATGAAGATCTCATGAAAAATATGGCCTCTAGAGAGGTCACAAAGTTTTTCTATTTTTAGATCTACTGACCTAGTTTTTAACCCCACGTGACCCAGTTTCGAACTTGACCTAGATATCATCAAGGTGAACATTCTGACCAATTTTCATGAAGATCCATTGAGAAATATGGCCTCTAGAGAGGTCACAAGGTTTTTCTATTTTTAGACCTAATGACCTAGTTTTTGACCCTACGTGACCCAGTTTCGAACTTGACCTAGACATCATTAAGGTAAACATTCTGACCAATATTCATGAAGATCTAATGAAAAATATGGCCTCTAGAGAGGTCACAAGGTTTTTCTATTTTTAGACCTACTGACCTAGTTTTTGAACCCACGTGACCCAGTTTCGAACTTGACCTAGATATCATCAAGGTGAACATTCTGACCAATTTTCATGAAGCTCTTATGAAATATATGGCCTCTAGCGAGGTCACAAGGTTTTTCTATTTTTAGACCTACTGACCTAGTTTTTGATGGCACGTGACCCAGTTTCGAACTTGACCTAGATATCATCAAGATGAACATTCTGACCAACTTTCATAAAGATCCCATGAAAAATGTGACCTCTAGAGTGGTCACAAGCAAAAGTTTACGGACGCACGGACGGACGACGGACACCGCGCGATCACAAAAGCTCACCTTGTCACTTTGTGACAGGTGAGCTAAAAAGTAGGTCAAATAATGAAAAAACGTTGTGACCCCTCTAGAGGCTATATTTTTCATGGGATCTGTATGAAAATTAGTCTGAATGTTTATCTTGATGATATATAGGTCAAATTTGAAACTGGGTCAACTGCTGTCAAAAACTAGGTCAGTAGGTCTTGAAATAGAAAAACCTTGTGACCTCTCTAGAGACCATACCCTTGCATGGATCTTCATGAAAGTTGGTCAGAATGTTAACCTTGATGATATCTAGGTCGAATTTGAAACTGGGTCACGTGCCTTAAAAAACTAGGTCTGTAGGTCAAATAATAAAAAAAACCTTGTGACCTCTCTAGAGGCCATACTTTTCATGGGATCTGTATGAAATTTGGTCTGAATGTTCTTCTTGATGATATCTAGGTCAACTTTGAAACTGGGTCAACTGCGGTCAAAAACTAGGTCAGTAGGTCTAAAATTAGAAAAATCTTTTGACCTCTCTAGAGGCCATATTTTTCAATGGATCTTCATGAAAATTGATCTGAATGTTCACCTTGATGATATCTAGGTCAGTTTCGAAACTGGGTCACGTGCGGTCAAAAACTAGGCCAGTACGTATAAAAATAGAACAACCTTGTGACCTCTCTAGAGGCCATTTTTTTCATGAAAATTAGTGACAATGTTCACCTTGATGATATCTAGATAAAGTTCAAAACAGGGTCACGTACCTTCGAAAACTAGGCCAATAGGTCTATAATAGAAAAAACGACGTCATACTCAAAACTGGGTCATGTGGGAAGAGATGAGCAATTCAGGACCATCATGGTCCTCTTGTTATATGATGTCAGACTTTTGAATTGTATGTTTTTGTGTAACAAATGAAAATCTGCATTTTGCCCCATTCTTTCTCCTTTTCACAAACCTTGTTAGAAAAGAAAAGAAGTTTACATAATTTTTGTTGGTAATAAAAAGAAATGTATATGATTTGACATTGACTGGCCTCCATATTCTGGCTAAAAGTGGACTTTCTTTAAAATTGGACTTTGATCTTTAATATGAACATTGAATGTTCACCTTGATGATATCTAGGTCAAGTTTGAAAGTGGGTCACATGCCTTCAAAAACTATGTCAGTAGGTCAAATAATAGAAAAACGTTGTGACCTCTCTAGAGGCCATATTTTTCATGGGATCTGTATGAAAGTTGGTCTGAATGTTCATCTTGATGACATCTAGGTCAGGTTCGAAACAGGGTCATGTGCGGTTAAAAACTAGGTCAGTAGGTCTAAAAATAGAAAAACCTTGTGACCTCTCTAGAGGCCATATTTGTGAATGGATCTTCATGGAAATTGGTCAGAATGTTCATCTTGATGATATCTAGGTCAAGTTCGAACGTGGGTCATGTGCCTTCAAAAAGTAGGTCAGTAGGTCAAGTAATGAAAAAACGTTGTGACCTCTCTAGAGGCCATATTTTTCATGGGATCTGTATGAAAGTTGGTCTGAATGTTTATCAACTGGGTCATGTGGGAAGAGGTGAGCGATTCAGGACCATCATGGTCCTCTTGTTTTAGTTGACATGTTGCCCAGGAAATGGTACGGAGATTGTAGGCTCGTAGGACCTTCGCACGGGTCTCGCACTTGCTGCCCGTGCGGTACCCGTGAAAACGCACGGATACTAAACAATCATCGCGTGGCAACCTTATAACGGCCGCATCATTGCCGCAAACATTTTTCAGATGGTTATATATATTGGCCATCTCCAACATCTTTTCATTATTTGTCTCTTATGCAAAATGATAGTACCACTAAGACTCAGAGCGTCATACCTACGGTTGCAGTTGAGGCAGGTCAGGAGAAGAGAGCAGATATTTACAAGCCCTGTCGCCCTTGATGAGCAGCAGGTCCGACAAAGGCGCAGAAAGAGGAAGGTTTGTGTGAAGACCTTGCTGCTGAGACGGGTCACCCTGGGACACCACGACATACTGATGCAGGAGTCGATGCAGGAATCACACGGGGACTTCCAAGCTTACCTCAGAATCGAGCCAACCGTGTTTCGGGAGATTGTGGGAGACTGACCCCAGAATTTTTTTATTATGCCCCCCTTCGAAGAAGGAGGGGTATATTGTTTTGCAGATGTCGGCCTAGGATCATGAAAGTTGATAGGGAGGTTGGTCATCACCAGCAGATGACCCCTATTGATTTTGAGGTCTGTATATCAAAGGTCAAGGTCACAGTGACCCTGAATAGTAAAACGGTTTCCGGATGATAACTCAAGAACACTTGGGCCTAGGATCATGAAAGTTGATAGGGAGGTTGGCCATGATCAGCAGATGACCCCTATTGATTTTGAGGTCAGTACATTAAAGGTCAAGGTCACAGTGACCCTGAACAGTTAAACGGTTTCTGGATGATAACTCAAGAACGCTTAGGCCTAGGGTCACGAAAATTTATAGGGAGGTTGGTCATGACAGCAGATGACCCCTATTGATTTTGAGGTCAGTATGTCAAAGGTCAAGGTCACAGTGACCAGGAACAGTAAAATGGTTTTCGGGCAATAACTCAAGAACACTTGGGCCTAGTGTCAAGAAAATTGATAGATACGTTGGCCATGACCAGCAGATGACCCCGATTGATTTTGAGGTCATTAGGTCAAAGGTCAAGGTCACATTGGCCAGGAACAGTTAAACGGTTTCTGATCTTCTTGTCAAAAACCATAGGGCCTAGGGCTTTGATATTTGGTATGTAGCAAAATCTAGTGGTCCTCTACCAAGATTGTTCAGATTATTTCCCTGGGGTAAAATATGGCCCCACCCCCAGGGGTCACATGGTTTATATAGACTTATATAGGGAAAAACTTTGAAAAACCTCTTGTCTAAAACCACAGGGCCTAGGGCTTTGATATTTTATATATGACATCATCGCGTGGTCATCTACTAAGATTGTTCAAATTATTCCCCTAGGGTCAAATATGGCCCTGCCCCGGGGGTCACATGGTTTACATAGACTTTTTAGGGAAAACCCTTGTCCAAACCACAAAGCCTAGGTCTTTGATATTTTGTAATGTAGCATTATCTAGTGGTTCTCTACCAAGTTTGTTCAAATTATCCCTCTAGGGCCAAATATGCCCCGCCCCAGGGGTCGGTCACATGGTTCATATAGACTTATATAGGGAAAAACTTAAAATCTTCATGTCCATAACTAACATCATTCAAATTTGGACCACATGTATAGTTTTGAGTGGCAAGATGAACCTTGACATGAGTTGACCTTGAACTTGACCTAGTGACCTACTTTCACATTTCTGTAGCTACAGCCTTCAAATTTGGACCACATGCATAGGTTTGTGCACAGAAAAAACTTTGACCTTGTTATTGACCTAGTGACCTACTTTCACATTTTTGAAGGTGCAGGCTTCAAATTTGGACCACATGCATAGTTTTTTGTTCCGATATAAAATTTGACCTTGATTTTGACTTAGTGACCTACTTTCACATTTCTCAAGCTACAGCCTTCAAATTTGAACCACATGCATAGTTTTATGTACTGAAATGAACTTTGATC
>NW_026462099.1:0-78669 GCF_021730395.1 Mercenaria mercenaria | reverse complement strand
CATAGGATGATTAGACATGCAGGGTAGATGACCCATATTGATTTTGGGGTCACTCTATTAAAGGTCAAGGTCACAGCGGACAGAACATTGAAATCCATTTCTGGTCAATAACTTGAGAACCATTTGACCTAGAACCTTCAAACTTCATAGGGTGAAAGGACTTACAGAGCAGATGACCCCTAATGTTTTTGGGGTCACTCCATCAAAGGTCAAGGTCACAGGGGGCTGAACATAGAAAACTCTTTTCAATCAATAACTTGAGAATCACTCTCCAGAATGTTGAAACTTAATAGGATGATTGGACATGCAGAGTAGATGACCCCTACTGATTTTGGGGGTCACTTGATGAAAGGTCAAGGTCACAGGGACCTGAACATGGAAAACCGTTTCCAGTTCGTAACTTGAGAACCACTAGGCCCCAAATGTTGAAACTTAGTGGGATGATTGGACATGCCAAGTAGATGATCCCTATTGCAGCCAACCGTCAGTGTCTCGTTGACTTTCACTCCTTTCCCCTATTGACTTCTTGCCCATACGACTATGCAGTGGGGGAGACATGCGCTTTTCTACAAAAGCATCTTCTAGTATTCCCCAGCTTTCTGCTATTGGTCTAAGTCTGTCATGATCATAATTGTTGCCCTTGTTTTTAGCTCACCTGAGCCAAAGACTCAAGGTGAGCTTTTGTGACCGCTCGATGTCCATCGTGCATTGTGCATCGTGTGTCAACCATTTCTAAAAAAATCTTCTTCAAAACCACTTTGCAGATTTACACCAAACTTCACAGGAATGATCCTTGGGTGGCCTGTTTGAAAATTGCCCAAAGAATTCAAATCCATGCAGAACACTGGTTACCATGGCAACCGAAAACTTTAAAAATCTTCTTGTCCAAAATCACAGGTCCTAAGGCTTTTGTATTTGGTAGGTAGCATCATCTAGTGGTCCTCTACCAAGATTGTTCAAATTATCCCCCTAGGGTAAATATGGCCCCACCCTGGGTGTCACATGGTTTACATACTTATATAGGGAAAACTTTGAAAATCTTCTTGTCTTAAACTACAGGGCCTAGGCCTTTGATGTTTGATATGTATAATAGCCTTGTGGTCCTCTATCAAGATTGTCAAAATTATTACCCTGGGGTGAAAAGAGGCCCTGCCCCGGGGGTCCCTAGTTTTGCATAGACTTAAATACTAGGAAAAAACTTTAAAAATCTTCTTGTCTGAAACTGCAAGGCCTTTTGATATTTGGTATTTTGCATTGCCTAGTGGTCCTCTACCAAGATTATTCAAATTGTGCCCCTGAGTTGAAAAGAGGCCCCACCCAGGGGGTCCCAAGTTTTACGTAGACTTATATAGGGAAAATCTTTAAAAATCTTCTTGTCTGAAAGTTTAAGGCTTAGGCCTTTGATATTTTGTATGTTGCATTGCCTAGTGGTCTACTACCAAAATTGCTCAAACTGTGCCCCTGGGGTGAAAAGAGGCGCTGCCCTGGGGGTCCCAAGTTTTACATAGACTTACATAGAAAAAAACTTTAAAAATCTTCTTGTCTGAAAGTTCAAGGCCTAGGCCTCTGATATTTTGTATGCGTCATTGCCTAGTTGATCTCTAACAAGATTTTTCGAATTATGCCCCTGGGCTGAAAAGAGGCCCCGCCCAGGGGGTCACTTTTTATATGAGTTATATAGGAAAAAATACTTCAAAAATTATCAATCATATTTCCAAGACTGTTTAATTATAATTACCTGATGACCCCAAGTGATAAGGGGTCACCCGACTGTGACCTTGACCTGCTTACCTACTTTCTTGTTTTTTAAGATACAGCCTTGAAATTTGGATGACATGTACTGTTTTGCACACCGATCTTAAAACTGACTTTCAGTGACCATGAATGTGACCTACTGACCTACTTTCTTAATATTTTAGCATCAGTTTGACATTTGAAACATGAAGCTCATATAACCCAGGTGAGCGATCCAGGGTCATCATGACACTCTTGTTTCGTTAAACATTGTAGTTTAATGAGTGACCTTATCATTTTCTTTAGATATTTTCCTTCTCTTTTCTCATATCTTTGTTTGTTGGCCTCATCAGTGTTTGAGTGCATCTCATCCTTTTTGAGTATTGATGGTTAATCAGGATTTGTAAGAAAGTTTAACACATCTAGAACAGAAGATCCTATTCCAGCAGATACTTAATTAGAACAGGCATCTCAAAACTGAATTTCAGTGACCTTCTGATTTTGACCTTCTACCTATTTTCTTCTTTTTAAGGTACAGCAACGAAATTTGGAGATCTTATACAGTTTTGCACAACATTTTTTGTTCATCTTTGTACATTTTCTCTCTATACAATGTACAAATGCAATGTATCATATTTTCAATATCCCTGTTCCTCTGACAATAAGCTGCTGTCTGGGGGTATTCATTAGTGATAGGTCTTGTTATGTCTACCTCATATTGTTTTTGCCTTTGCCGTCTGTTTGTCTGTCTGTCTGTCTGTCCATCAGTCCGTCTGTATTAAGCTTGTCCAGCTTTCAGAGGTCAAACTGCAGGCCGGATTTTTATGAAACTTCACAGGAGTGATCAGTACCAAGCCTAGTTGTGCATATTGCCGGCACGTTCCGCTTCGCTGCACAAAATGGCCGCAAGAGCTAAAGATAGAAAAATCTCGTCCGGCTTTCACAGGTCAAACTGCTGGCTGGATTTTGACGAAACTTCACAGGAGTGATTAGTACCAACCCTAGTTGTGAATTTCGCTGGCATGTTCTGCTTTGCTGCACAAAATGGCTACCAGAGCTAAAAGTAGAAAAAAAATTGCCAAGCTTTCACAGGTCAAACTGCTGGACAGATTTCGATGAAACTTCACAGGAGTGATCAGTACCAACCCCAGTTTTGCATATCGCCGGCACATTCCGCTTCGCTGCACAAAATGGCCGCCAGAGCTAAAGGTAGAAAAATCTTGTCCGGCTTTCGCAGGTCAAACTGCTGGACAGATTTCGATGAAACTTCACAGGAGTGGTCAGTACCAAGTCCAGTTATGCATATCGCCGGCACATTCCGCTTCGCTGCACAAACATGCCCCTCTTCCATCCTTAGAATACATAGGGGGAGACATATGTTTTTGCGACAAAAACACCTTCTAGTTTGTTTGTTTTTTTCAGCAAAAAGTTGGGTTGATCAGTACAGGGACTAAAGGTGCAGCAGTCAGTAGAGGTAACATATATAAGGTGTTACCTTCAAGGATACCTCATACAAAATATTTACTGATATTCTACATAAAATGTCAAAATATTTTGAAATGATCTCTTGAATTTCGATTGGTAAATGTTTTTTGTATTAATTTGATTCTTACCAGATATAAAAGATACCTAATAACTTTTATAACTCCACGCTTAGTTTTTTGTTGTTTTCACTGTTATATATTGACATATTTCAATGAAAATTTGACACACTATTAAATAATCATTTTGTCAGATACACAGTTTTAGCTAGGTTAGAGGGCTATTGTATTTGTCCTGGCATCAGCGTCACTTTTGCATTCAGGTTAAAGTTTTATGTCAAGCTTCATAAGGGTTGGTCTTGGTAATGGACAGACATCCGATAGTTTAGGGTCAAGTATCCTTATGGTCAAGGTCACTAGGCTTAGATGTTGTATAAATAATGCTGGTTTAAGTTTTATGGCAAGCCTCTGGTTTTCTCCATTCCTTCTTGACTACTGCCTGAATTATTATCAAACTTCACATGAGAGTTTGTCATGGTAAGAGGCAGAATTTTCTAGTAAAGGGTCGGGTATCCTAAGGTCAAGGTTACTGGGATCAAATATTTGTAATATTGCTGGCAAACTTCTCAGTTTCACTGTATCTTCTTAATTACTGTCCCTGTAATCACCAAACTTCACATAAACATTGAATTTAGTAAGGGTCAAACAATCTTTTGGTTTATGGCTGGTTATCTGAAAGGTTAATGTCACTGGGGTTATATTTTATAATAGCATTGCTTCAAATTTTATAGCATGCTTCTCAATTAGGGATTCACTTGTCAAGGCCAGAGATATGGCCTTTGAGTAATAAAGAAATATTAGCATTAAGGGCTGAAAAATTTATGTTGCATGTATCTCAAAAAATAAATATAGTATAGAAAGTTTTTTTTTCTTTTGTTCAAGTTTTACACCATTTTTCCAGCACATCTCACCCCATTTAGAAATAATTGACCCCTGCCTCTGTGCTCTCTGACTGACATCCCCAACCGAAAGAAATATGAAAGTTAACTTAGTCTTGCATTTTCAGCTAGTAAGATATGACTGTATGGTGACAGAAAGCTGGACCGCCAGTGTCCAGTGATGCATCTAGTTATTGTTATGTTGTTTTTTTTTCAAGGTAAAATGATCATTTAACATAGTATCTAGTTTTCAATGAAATATGTTAACATTTGCCAGAGATAACAACAGGAAACCAAGTGTGGAGTTAGAATAGTTGTTAAATATAAATTATGTCTCCCACCACACAGTGGTGTGGGAGACATATTGATTTACTCCTGTCTGTGTGTGTGTGTGTCTGTCTGTCACAAGGCTTGTCCACACTCTTAAGATGAACATTTCTCATCCGATCGTCACCAAACTTGAACAAAATGTGTTTGACTATAAGACCTCAGCCAGGTTCGATAACTAGCCAAATCCGCCCAGGCACTTTTGAATTATGGCCCTTGAATTACTGATTGGATCCACTCGTCTAGACCATCTAGAGAAACTAGACATTTTTCATAGGAACCATTCGTCTGAACAATCCAGACAAACAAGGCAGTTCTGGGAGACATGCGCTTTTCTCAAAAGCATCTCTAGTTGGCTTTTCTCAAAAGCATCTCTAGTTGAATTTTCAAAAGAGGTTATACATATTTAGTACTGATTTGTAGTTTTCTGGTTACCTCATTTAATACACATATCTGAGAAATGTTTCAGTTCTTCAATTAATTGTTTACATGGTTTTGTAGAAAAAAAGTCTTGAACAATTTGAAATGCTTTATAGTTGAATACTATCATGTTAATGCGAAGACAAGACTAGTATTAGTTTAGATACATTATCAGTTATTATGCACTTGTTTGGACATCTTATTCAATTTTCTTATACCTAACTCATTTCAGTGTTGCAGTACATATATCGTATATATAATTATATATATATAGAGAGGGTAAAATAGGGCACTGCTTCTAAGTTTTTAGCTCGACTATTCAAAGAATAGTCTAGCTATTCTACTCACCCTGGCGTTGGCGTAAGCGTCGGCGTCACACCTTGGTTAAGTTTTTGCATGCAAGTACATACAGCCATCAATTAAAGGCACATAGCTTTGAAACTTATTTTTTCTTTTTCTAGGTCAATTACCAACCTCTCTGGGTCAAGTCCCATAACTCTGACATGTATTTTGAGCAAATTATGCCCCCTTTTGGACTTAGAAAATTTTGGTTAAAGTTTTACATGCAAGTAACTATCTCCAAAACTAATGCAGATATTGATTTGAAACTTCACATGTGTCTTCGGGGTTATAAAACTAGTTGATGGCAGCAAGTCCCATAACTCTGACCTTCATTTTGGCCAAATTATGCCCCCTTTTGGACTTAGAAAATTCTGGTTAAAGTTTTGCGTGCAAGTACATACAGCTATTTCTAAAAGGCATATAGATTTGAAACTTATTTTTTCTTTTTCTAGATCAATTACCAACCTCACTGGGCCAAGACCCATAACTCTGACATGTATTTTGAGCAAATTATGCCCCCTTTTAGACTTAGAAAATTTTGGTTAAAGTTTTACATGCAAGTTACTATCTCCAAAACTAATGCAAATATTGAATTGAAACTTCACATGTGTCTTCGGGGTTATAAAACTAGTTGATAGCAGCAAGTCCCATAACTCTGACCTTCATTTTGGCCAAATTATGCCCCCTTTTGGACTTAGAAAATTCTGGTTAAAGTTTTGTGTGCAAGTACATACAGCTATTTCTAAAAGGCATATAGATTTGAAAGTTATTTTTTCTTTTTCTAGATCAATTACCAACTTCACTGGGTCAAGTCCCATAACTCTGACATGTTTTTTGAGCAAATTATGCCCCCTTTTAGACTTAGAAAATTTTGGTTAAAGATTTACATGCAAGTTATTATCTCCAAAACTAATGCAGATATTGATTTGAAACTTCACATGTGTCTTCGGGGTTATAAAACTAGTTGATGGCAGCAAGTCCCATAACTCTGACCTTCATTTTGGCCAAATTATGCCCCCTTTTGGACTTAGCAAATTCTGGTTAAAGTTTTGCGTGCAAGTACATACAGCTATTACTAAAAGGCATATAGATTTGAAACTTATTTTTTCTTTTTCTAGATGAATTACTAACCTCACTGGATCAAGTCCCATAACTCTGGCATGTATTTTGGGCAAATTATGCCCCCTTTTGGACTTTGAAAATTCTGGTTAAAGTTTTACATGCAAGTTTCTATCTCCAAAACTAATGCAGATATTGAATTGAAACTTCACATGTGCCTTCGGGGTTATAAAACTAGTTGATAGCAGCAAGTCCCATAACTGATATGCATTTTGGTCAAATTATTCCCCCTTTTGAACTTAAAACTATTTTGATATTTAACCTTTTTGGGTAATATTTTCCTGCTTCTGGGACAATATTTCGAATAGTCGAGCTTGGCTGTCTTACGGACAGCTCTTGTTAAACAACTTGTAGTTTTTACATGTGAACATTAATGGTCCAGATGAAGAGGCTGTTCATAAAAAGTCTTCTACTTGTTGCTAAGTAACACACCCATTTCCTTTCATTCTTTAGTAGTCAGAAAATTTTTATAACTTTGTCCCAATAGTGTATTTAAAGTTCATAGTAAGATATGTATTAAACAGGTATAGCAGTACCAGAACATATATCAAAGCAGACAGAGGAAGAGATAAGGAAGATGAGTGAGGAAGCTGAAGCTGATGTACATATGACTGGAGATATTGATGCTGCTGAAAAGTATGCCTTCCAGTTTTTTGAATAGGAGTATTCAATAATTTTATTTTCATATACAGATGAAACTTGTTCAAATCTTGATTGTACATAGGGAAATCTTCATAAATTTGCTAAAAATAAACCAGAAGGCCTAGATCTTAGATATTTGATAAGTAAAATTGCCTAGTAGACCTCTACAAACTTTGTTCAAATCATGACCCCCATGGTAAAATTGACCCCGCCCCAGGGGTCACTTGATTTTACATAGGAAAATCTTCAAAAAATTTCTAAAAATAAATCAGAAGGCCTAGAGCTTAGATATTTGATATGTAACATTGCCTAGTAGACCTCTACATAATTTGTTCAAATCTTGACCCCCTAGGGTCAAATTGACCCAGGCACAGGGGTTACTTGATTGTACATAGGGAAATCTTCATAAATTTGCTAAAAATAAACCAGAAAGCCTAGATCTTAGATATTTGATATGTAAAATTGCCTAGTAGACTTCTACAAACTTTGTTCAAATCATGACCCCCATGGTAAAATTGACCCCGCCCCAGGGGTCACTTGATTTTACATAGGAAAATCTTCAAAAAATTTCTAAAAATAAATCAGAAGGCCTAGAGCTTAGATATTTGATATGTAACATTGCCTAGTAGACCTCTACATAATTTGTTCAAATCTTGACCCCCTAGGGTCAAATTGACCCAGGCACAGGGGTTACTTGATTGTACATAGGGAAATCTTCATAAATTTGCTAAAAATAAACCAGAAGGCCTAGATCTTAGATATTTGATATGTAAAATTGCCTAGTAGACTTCTACAAACTTTGTTCAAATCATGACCCCCATGATAAAATTGACCCCGCCCCAGGGGTCACTTGATTATACATAGGAAAATCTTCAAAAAATTTCTAAAAATAAATCAGAAGGCCTAGAGCTTAGATATTTGATATGTAACATTGCCTAGTAAACCTCTACATAATTTGTTCAAATCTTGACCCCCTAGGGTCAAATTGACCCAGGCACAGGGGTTACTTGATTGTACATAGGGAAATCTTCATAAATTTGCTAAAAATAAACCAGAAGGCCTAGATCTTAGATATTTGATATGTAACATTGCCTAGTAGACTTCTACAAACTTTGTTCAAATCATGACCCCCATGGTAAAATTGACCCTGCCCCAGGGGTCACTTGATTTTACATAGGAAAATCTTCAAAAAATTTCTAAAAATAAATCAGAAGGCCTAGAGCTTAGATATTTGATATGTAACATTGCCTAGTAGACCTCTACATAATTTGTTCAAATCTTGACCCCCTAGGGTCAAATTGACCCAGGCACGGGTTACTTGATTGTACATAGGGAAATCTTCATAAATTTGCTAAAAATAAACCAGAAGGCCTAGATCTTAGATATTTGATATGTAACATTGCCTAGTAGACTTCTACAAACTTTGTTCAAATCATGACCCTCATGGTAAAATTGACCCCGCCCCAGGGGTCACTTGATTTTACATAGGAAAATCTTCAAAAAATTTCTAAAAATAAATCAGAAGGCCTAGAGCTTAGAGATTTGATATGAAACATTGCCTAGTAGACCTCTACATAATTTGTTCAAATCTTGACCCCCTAGGGTCAAATTGACCCAGGCACAGGGGTTACTTGATTGTACATAGGGAAATCTTCATAAATTTGCTAAAAATAAACCAGAAGGCCTAGATCTTAGATATTTGATATGTAACATTGCCTAGTAGACTTCTACAAACTTTGTTCAAATCATGACCCCCCATGGTAAAATTGACCCCCCCCCCCCCCCCCCGGGGTCACTTGATTTTACATAGGAAAATCTTCAAAAAATTTCTAAAAATAAATCAGAAGGCCTAGAGCTTAGATATTTGATATGTAACATTGCCTAGTAAACCTCTACATAATTTGTTCAAATCTTGACCCCCTAGGGTCAAATTGACCCAGGCACAGGGGTTACTTGATTGTACATAGGGAAATCTTCATAAATTTGCTAAAAATAAACCAGAAGGCCTAGATCTTAGATATTTGATATGTAACATTGCCTAGTAGACTTCTACAAACTTTGTTCAAATCATGACCCCCATGGTAAAATTGACCCCGCCCCAGGGGTCACTTGATTTTACATAGGAAAATCTTCAAAAAATTTCTAAAAATAAATCAGAAGGCCTAGAGCTTAGATATTTGATATGTAACATTGCCTAGTAGACCTCTACATAATTTGTTCAAATCTTGACCCCCTAGGGTCAGATTGACCCAGGCACAGGGGTTACTTGATTGTACATAGGGAAACCTTCATAAATTTGCTAAAAATAAACCAGAAGGCCTAGGTCTTAGATATTTGATATGTAACATTGCCAAGTAGACTTCTACAAACTTTGTTCAAATCATGACCCCCCATGGTAAAATTGACCCTGCCCCAGGGGTCACTTGATTTTACATAGGAAAATCTCCAAAAAATTTCTAAAAATAAATCAGAAGGCCTAGAGCTTAGATATTTCACATGTAGCATTGCCAAGTGGACCTCTACAAAATTTGTTCAAATCATGACCTCCGGGGTCAATTTGACCTCGCCCCATGGGGTTACTTGATTGTACATAGAAAAATCTTCAAAATTTTCTAAAAATAAACCAGAAGGCCTAGAGCTTAGATATTTGAAATGTAGCATTGCCAAGTGGACCTCTACAAAATTTGTTCAAATCATAACCCCCGGGGTCAAAATTGACCCCTCCCCAGGGGTCACTTGATTTGACATAAGAAAATCTTCAAAAATTTGCTAAAAATAAACCAGAAGGCCTAGAGCTTAGATATTTAACATGTAGCATTGCCTAGTGAACCTCTACAAAGTTTGTTCAAATCATGGTCGCTTGATTTAACAGGAAAATCTTCAGAAATTTTCTAAAAATAAACCAGAAGGCCTAGATCTTAGATATTTGACTTCTAGCATTGCCTAGTAGACCTCTACATAATTTGTTCAAATCTTGACCCCCTAGGGTCAAATTGACCCAGGCACAGGGGTTACTTGATTGTACATAGGGAAATCTTCATAAATTTGCTAAAAATAAACCAGAAGGCCTAGATCTTAGATATTTGATATGTTACATTGCCTAGTAAATTTCTACAAACTTTGTTCAAATCATGACCCCAGGGGTAAAATTGGCCCCGCCCCAGGGGTCACTTTATTGTACATCAGAAAATCTTCAAAAAAAATTCTAAAAATCATCAGTTTGACATTTGAAACATGTAGCTCATATTACTCAGGTGAGTGATCCAGGGTCATCATGACCCTCTTGTATGTGAAATTACCTCCCTTTATTTAAAATTAAAATTGGTACAGCTCCGAAACTAAAGAAGATACTGATCTGAAATTTCATTTATGCCATCAGATGGACTTGGACAATCAGTGAAGATACATATTCACTGAATTTATGACAAATTACCTCCCTTTATTTTTTATGTAAATGAATATACCTCAGCAGCATCTAATGAGATTGGTTTTAAATGTTATTTAAGTCTTCCAGGGTAAGGAATTGTCATGCTAGTACAAAAATGCAGCATTTGAGCCTAGGACCCTCAAACTTGGTATGGAGATTGACCATGACTAGTACGTGACCAATAGGTCAAAAGGGACTGTTACAAGAGAATATTTATCCTGATGATATTTAATGTGTATGCCTATGTGATCTATGTCAAAACCTGATCTTATCATTTAGAGCAATGATACTCAGGTGAGCGATATAGGGCCATCATGGCCCTCTTGTTGTGACTTTTGACAGTATAATTCATTCCAATTTTCAGTGAAATCATTGTCAAATAATCAAAAACAGATACAAACAGAAAAAGGGTGTTGAAATATGTATAATCAAACTGAAGTAATTTCCACCTTACTTTTAAGGTTAAGTTGAAATTCAAAGGTTTCAGGTATAACAGAAATATACATTATGATAGGTTGGTGTTGAGTAGAGTTGGTATTAGTAGTGCTGCAAAGAAGCCACAGACACCAGCTTCAGTAGAAATGAGACCCCAGATCTCTGCAAGGTATGTGTAGCCATAATAATATCCTAAATATAAAACTCTGAAGGGAGAGCACAGATGTAAGTCCCACTGTCAAGTGGCTTGAGTTTCATAGGTTGTCCATCCATGGCTCCCTGTTTCATGTGATTTTTGTGCCCCCCCCCCCCCCCCAGTGGGTGGTGGGGGCATATAGATTTGCTCTTGTCCGTGTGTCCGTCCGAAGTTTGTGACACGCCTAGCTCAAAAAGTTTTTAATATAAATTAATGAAACCTTGCATGAGGCTTTATCATGATATGAACTTGCGCACCTTTTATTTTTCGTCTGGCTCCACCCCCTAATTTTAGAGTTATGGCCCCTGAAATAGTCAAAAATGCACATTTTCTCCTTGTGACACGCCTAGCTCAAAAAGTATTTGATATAGGTTCATGAAACCTTGCATGAGTCTTAATCATGATATGAACTTGCCCACCTCCTACTTTTCATCTGGGTCTGCCCCCTATTTCTAGAGTTTTGGCCCCTGAAATAGTCAAAAATGCACATTTTCACCTTATGACACACCTAGCTCAAAAAGCATTTGATATAAATTGATGAAACCTTGCATGAATCTTTATCATGATATGAAATTGCGCACCTCCTGTTTTTCATCTGGGTCTGCCCCCTATTTCCAGAGTTATGGCCCCTGAAATAGTCAAAAAAATGCACATTTTCATCTAATTATGTGCCTCACTCAAAAAGTATTTAAGCCCGCCCGCTTAGCTCAGTAGGGAGAGCGTTGGTCTACGGATCACGGGGTCACGAGTTCGATCCTCGGGCGGGGCGTATGTTCTCCGTGACGATTTGATAAAAGACATTGTGTCTGAAATCATTCGTCCTCCACCTCTGATAATTCATGTGGGGAAGTTGGCAGCTACTTGCGGAGAACAGGTTTGTACTGGTACAGAATCCAGGAACACTGGTTAGGTTAACTGCCCGCCGTTACATGACTGAAATACTGTTGAAAAAACGGCGTTAAACCCAAAACAAACAAACAAAAAGTATTTAATGTAAATTCATGAAACCTTGCTTGAGTCTTTATCATAATGTGACCTTGCACACTTGGCATTCTTCTTGAGAATTTTAGCGTTTATTACAGAGTTGTGGCCCTTGAAATAGCCAAAATAGTGGATTTTTTGTTTGTGATGCTCATAGCTCAAAAAGTATATAGTATAGAATAATGAATCCATTTCATATTTTTTTTTTTAGGCTATACCCCATTAAGACTGCAAACATTTGAATGATTTCCCCTTATTTGTGACAAATGTACCAGTGGGGGGCACACCCTGTGTCCTACAGACACATTCTAGTTTGTTAAATAAATTTCATGGGAACTTATATGCACTTGTAGTCTGGTAGATTGTCTTGTTTTTCTTTTTTTCTTTTCAAATGGAATATGTGCAGATCTTATTTATAAGTTTCAATTTTAAAATGTTGGTGCATATTGTCCCTGTTGTGTTTTAAAATATTTCATACAGATTTGTTTTATTTCAGTAACAGTTCAGAGTGTATGAGAGGCAGACAGAGTCCATATGGTGTTGATAATGGAAACTTTCCTGAGGTAGGTAAAAATATATGTAAAAAACCAATTTGATGACCTTAATTGTGCTAATATTGTTTTTATTAAAAGTGCTTGGATTTCTTTTGAAGTTGACAGCTTTTTCCTGATATTGCAAAAGGTAGAAAAACAAAATTGATTACGGTTATGGAGCAGCATTGATAAATTTCTGTGAAATGGTGGGTTGGGAGATTGATGTTTTTGGGGTATGGTAGTGAAGGCTGCTGAGTGAGTCGGGCATCACTGACCACATTTTATCACCAGTGGTCAGATTCTGTCATATGATAATGCCACCAAACTTGGGGCATCTGGTCTTCCTCTAACATAGAGGCCTTTAAACACTTTGCAGTTTATCTTAATTATGAATAAGAAAATGAAAACAACTGAATGGAAAGTTGTAGGTTCCACTGTTTAAAAGAAAGAAAAAAGAAATAATTTATTATACAGAAGATATTGCAGATGCTTCTCTTTAGGTTCTTAAAGTGTATGGTACCATTTTGTTAAAAAAAACATCATACAATATTGTTTTATACAAAAAAATGTTGAAGTAATTAAACGTACTGTTTATGCAAAGAAATATTAAATGTACAGTTTATGGAAATTAAGTTATACTGTTATGTAAAATTATTGAAAGTGCTGTTTATGAAAAAAATACTAAAAGTGCAAATAATGAGAAGTAAAAAAAAACACCAAAAGTATAATTTATGAAGAAAAAAAATAAACGTGCAATTTATGAAAAAAAAATAATGAAAGTGAAATGTATGAAAAAATAATGAAAGTGTAATTTATGAGAAAAATAATAAAGTTCATTTTATGGAATAAAACTAAAAGTGCATTTTATGAAAAAAATGCTGAAAGTGTAATTTATGGAAAAAATATTAAAAGTGCAATTTATGGAAAATAATACTGAAAGTGCATTTTATGAAAAAATACTAAAAGTGCAATTTATGGAAAAAAATGCTGAAAGTGCATTTTATGAAAAAATACTAAAAATGCAATTTTTGGAAAAAAATACTGAAAGTGTAATATCCCCACATCACTTATTACCGGTGGTTACCTATTACCGGTGCAATCCGAAAATCTCGAATATTTACTTCCTGAAGAGCACTTCCGGAATCCTTTGTTTACAAAATTACACGACTATTCGTCAAGTGTATCTTCCGTGAAATATGTCCTTCCTAAGGGTAAGTTACTTATTTATTCTATATGAATTGATAGAAAATATGTTTTTTCCAGTGTACTTTACTGATAACTTCAATAACACTCGATGAATTATGAATAATTCCCCAGAAAATAAGTTACAGAATGAGTTTCCTCTTGCAAATGACGTCATCAAGCACTGCCTCACACATGCGCTTTTTGGCGCTCTTTTTGATGAACAATACTACTGGACTAAACTTCCGACTTTTCATTGTTAAGAACTGAGAAATCAAATTTCATTCAATATTGTGTGCATGTTATGCATGTGGTAAGGTTTTTTGTTTATTTCATTACAGTTACAAGCTAAAGTGTGATAAGTGTGGTCATTGGACACACCTGAAATACTGCTGTGCTGTGAAGTTTTTAAGGAGTCATGATGAGTTCTTTAAATCACCACTGAATGTGATAATTCTGGTTTACCTGTGATTTTGACAAAAATGTGACAAAGTGCTGTTTGCCATTATTCATTTATTTTATTCATGTTATATGTTATAATATAATGTTCTTCTCCACAGCAGATTAAATAATCCAGTAGCCAGAACTTTGAGCTGTGTTTACTTGTTATTTTTGTGTTTCTGGATGGAAGTTTAATGCAGTAGCATTATTTCCCACAATTCCACCGGTAATAGGTAACTGTAAACATCCAAGATGGCGACCATGGTAGGTCAAAACATGACCTATTATTGACGATAATTCTGTTCCCAGGTGAATAAAATTAACTTTTAATGAAAAGAAAATACTTTTTTCTTGAAAATGAGTTTAATTTTAGTAAGCATATGAATCAAATGTCATTTATTGTGGAATATCAATCATTAATACACCGGTAATTGGTACATCCAGGATATATGGGAAAAAACATTGAAAGTGTAATTTATTAAAAGAAAGATACTGAAAGTGTAAAGTGCTGAAAGCGCAGTTTATGAAAAAAGAAATAAAAGTGAATTCATGTAAAAAAATATATGGAAAAACTACCGAAAGTACAATTTATGGAAAAACTACTACTATGGGGGAAAAAATGAGTGTTTTTCATGAAAAAAAAAAACAAAGTTCAATTTATGAAAAAAAATACTAAAAGTGGAATTAAAAAAAGATACAGACAAAGCAATTCATGAAAGAAATGCTGAAAATACAGTTTATGAAAAAAATACTGAATGTGGAATCTTAAAAAAAATATGTAATGTTCCTGGGAAAAATACTGAGAGTGCCTTTCTACAGTATGGTCTTGCCATTATAATTAGTATCTTATTATACAAGTATAGAAATGACAACCTCTAAAGTGAACACTATTATACCAGATATATATATGTTATGGCTGATTTGCTTTCAGATGTTGCCTGTGAAAGAAACAGTGAACACTATTATATCAGATATATTTGCTTCAGTTGTTTTGCTTTCAGATGTTGCCTGTGAAAGAAACAGTGAACACTTTTATACCAGATGTATTTCCTTCAGTTGTTTTGCTTTCAGATGTTGCCTGTGAAAGAAACAGTGAACACTATTATACCAGATATATTTGCTTCAGTTGTTTTGCTTTCAGATGTTGCCTGTGAAAGAAACAGTGAATACTATTATACCAGATATATTTGCTTCAGTTGTTTTGCTTTCAGATGTTGCCTGTGAAAGAAACAGTGAACACTATTATACCAGATGTATTTGCTTCAGTGGTTTTGCTTTCAGATGTTTATGAAAGAAACAGTGAACACTATTATACCAGATGTATTTGATTCAGTTGTTTTGCTTTCAGATGTAGCCTGTGAAAGAAACAGTGAACACTATTATACCAGATGTATTTGCTTCAGTTGTTTTGCTTTCAGATGTTGCCTGTGAAAGAAACAGTGAACACTAATACCAGATATATTTGCTTCAGTTGTTATGCTTTCAGATGTTGCCTATGAAAGAAACAGTGAACACAGTATTACACCAGATATATTTTCAACAGTTGTTTTGTTTTCAGGTGTTGCCTGTGAACAAAACAGTGGCTAGTTTGATGTCGTCCCTCAAATATCAAACAAAGACACTCTACCCAGGAAGAGGTAATAGTTAACTATTGTATAAAACTATTAAATGCAGATTTGTAACTACCTTAGATTTAGAGCGGTAAATTTTATTATTGCTTATGTTACTAAATATAGTAACAAATTTGCACTAAATTTAAACGTATATGAGCAGTGTGAGGCCGATTAGTTTTTGTGTGAGCTGGTGTGCCTGATATCAGTATGTGGCACACTTCCGGCAATATCAGGCACACTTCAGCTGCGCAAAACATACAGAATTTACAAAAAAAGGCATTGTAAATTATCATAATTTTGCTACCTTCCTCTTCTAGCCCGGTTGAACAATGCTGACACAAGAAACTACGGCCATAGAATGCATAAATTTATAACAAACGTTTGAAAGGAAATGCCGTCAACGTTTCCGCACATTACATGAGCAGTCAATGATGCTGTGTTGTGCAACATGAAATTATTTTAATTCCGATTTCACTTTAACAATAGAGTGGAACATATGCAATAAAAAGGTTATAAAACAGGGCTGGTGTGCCTTAAGGCGATGTTGGCATACTAGACCGGAATTTGGCTTCAGGCCAATACCTCTCCTAGTAATAACCTCTGATTATTATGTCTCCCCCCCTCCCACCCCCCACCTCTGGAGGAGATATATTGTTTTTGCCCTGTCCGTCCATCTGTACGTCACACTTCATTTCCGATCAATAACTGGAGAACCATTTGACCTAGAACCTTCAAACTTCATAGGATGGCAGGGCTTATGGAGGAGACGACCCCTATTGTTTTTGGGGTCACTCCATCAAAGGTCAGGGTCACAGGGGCCTGAACATGGAAAGTCATTTCCGATCAATAACTTGAGAACGACTTGACCCAGAATGTTGAAACTTCATAGGATGATTGGTCATGCAGAGTAGATGAACCCTATTGATTTTGGGGTCATTCCGTTAAAGGTCGAGGTCACAGGGGCCTGATCATGGAAAACCATTTCCGATCAATAACTTGAGAACCACTTGACCCAGAATGTTGAAAATTCATAGGATGATTGGTCATGCAGAGTAAATGACCCCTATTGATTTTGGGGTCACTCCGTTAAAGGTCAAGGTCACAGGGGCCTGAACATGGAAAACCATTTCTGAAATAACTTGAGAACCACTTGACCCAGAATATTGAAACTTCATAGGATGATTGGTCATGCAAAGTAGATGACCCCTATTGATTTTGGGGTCACTCCGTTAAAGGTCAAGGTCACAGGGGCCTGATCATGGAAAACCATTTCCGATCAATAACTGGAGAACCACTTGATTCAGAAACTTCATAGGATGATTGGATATGCATAGTAGATGACCCCTACTGATTTTGGGATCACTCTATTAAAGGTCAAGGTCACAGGGGTCTGAACATGGAAAAACATTTCCGGTCAGAAACTTGAGAACTACTTGACCCAGAATTTTGAAACTTCAAAGGATGATTGGACATGCAGAGTAGATGACCCCTACTGATTTTGGGGTCACCTGATCAAAGGTCAAGATCACAGGGGCTTGAACATGGAAAACAGTTTCTAATTCATAACTTGACAACCACTTAGCCCAGAATGTTGAAACTTTGTGGAATGATTGGACATGCCAAATAGATGATTCCTATTGCATCCAGCCACCAGTGTTGCTTAGATTTTTGCTCCTGTCCCCTATTGACTTCCTGCCTATATGACTATGCATTGGGGGAGACATGCGCTTTTCTACAAAAGCATCTTCTAGTTCTATAAGAATGTTAACACCACTGAAAATTTGCTTGATGATACAAATGAAAATAATTTGCTTAACATAATAAGCTGTTTGGTAAACTGTGACAAGCTGTGTATAGTAGTGATATAGAACAGAATAGTTTAAAATTCATATGTCTGCTATATTATTTGGATATTCTAGCATAAAATTGCTGCTTTGTTTTCAGGTCTGAGGGGGTGTTAATAGAGAAATTCTCGTGCTTACACCTTGTTAATACACCTTTTAACATATGCATAGTCCATGACCAAGCATAAATTTATTACAGCCCTATGATATAATAATTCAAAAAGAATTTACATCAACATGATCAAACATTGCTTCTGTTCTGGCGCATTTCATGAAATTTTAATGATGTTGGTAGACAATATATTCATTTTGTTTAGCCTTTTACATGTTTTTATATGAACAGGCTCCGGCACCAACCATTTTCTGTGGATTCTGCAGATGTTATAACAGAAAAATATGTGTTATTACTTCATTAGGATTTTTGCAAGATATATCCCTAAATTATTAACAATATTTTAAAGTGACTAAACAGTCTAAGATGCTTTTGAAATCAAAACAAATTCAGTATTCCTTCTGGGTATTTACTTATGTGTAGTACTGATTTACACCTGTATTGTTTTTATATGCCCAAAGGGACGTATTATGTTATGACGCTGGTGTCCGTCTGTCCGTCCGTCCGTCTGTCCGTCTGTCCGTTAGCAATTTCGTGTCCGCTCTGTAACTCTTGAACCCCTTGCAGGATTTCAAGGAAACTTGACACAAATGTTCACCACACCCAGACGACGTGCAGAGCGCATGTTCCGGATGTCTCGCTTCAAGATCAAGGTCACACTTAGGAGTCAAAGGTCATATCAGTTTGTTTCGTGTCCGCTCTGTAACTCTTGAACCCCTTGAAGGATTTCAAAGAAACTTGACACAAATGTTCACCACACCAAGACGACATGCAGAGCGCATGTTCCGGATGACTTGCTTCAAGGTCAAGGTCACACTTAGGGGTCAAAAGTCATATCAGTTTGTTTCATGTCCGCTCTGTAACTCTTGAACTGCTGGAAGGATTTCAAAGAAACTTGGCAGAAATGTTCACCACATTGCAACGATGTGCAGAGCGCATGTTCCGGATGACTCGCTACAAGGTTAAGGTCACACTTAAGGGTCAAAGGTCATATATGACTTTGCTTTGTGTATATTGCTCTGCATTGCAGTGCTCTTGTTTTTATTTGGCAGATCTCTTTTTTGTACTTACAATAAATATTTTTTGAATTACTTCCCTTTTATGTTACTATAAATAGCTTATTTTGAAACTTTTTTATTATTGGCCGTAGGGAAAAACGGAGACCACTTTTCTGTGGTACAACATGGATGGTACCTCCAATTTTAAGGTGTATTTTTACATACCTGTACCTGATAAAGATTTTTTTGTAGACTTTGAATTTTTTTTTTGTGGACTTAGATTTGTTTTTTGAAGTTTTCCTTTTGTTGTTCCAGTCCTTTGGGGCTTCAACAGTCAAGTTCTTAAAATTTTGCTCCTATCCTATGATGTAAGCCTTCGGGCGTATATTGCCCCGCTTGGCGGCGCTCTTGTTTCTCACTGTCAGATGTACAATTTAACTGTGGAAATGAAAAAAATAAGAACATTGATTTCAGCTGTAAACGATAAACTTTAAACTATGAAGTTGTCCTCCCTTTTGTCATCTCTGAGAGGCAAAGTGGTGCACAGTTAGAGTGTTGGACTCCTGTTCCAGAGGTTAAGGGTTTATATGCAGACAGAGCAGAATTTAACAATCCCTTACAAAGGCATTAGTATTTGTTAAAAGCCATGGGTTGTATGCCTGATGAGAGCAGGATTTGACAGTGGTTTCCACAGTCCTTTACAAAGGCATTAGTACTTGTTAGAAGTCAGGGGTTCTATGCCTTCTGAGAGCAGAATTTGACAATGGTCTCCATAAAAGGCCTAAGTACTTGTTAGAAGCCAAGGGTTCTATGCCTGTGACAGTGGTCTCCAAACTCCCTTACCAAAATACAAGTACTTATAAGAAAAGGGCTTCTATGCCTGGTGAGAGCAGAATCTGAAAGTGGCCTTCACAATCCCTTACAAAGGCTTTAGTACTTGTAAGAAGCCAGGGGATCTATGACTAGTGGGGGAAGAATTTGAAAATGGTCTCCACAGTCCCTTACAAAGGCATAAGTACTTGTAAGAAGCCAGGGGATCTATGACTAGTGGGGGAAGAATTTGAAAATGGTCTCCACAGTCCCTTACAAATGCATAAGTACTTGTAAGAAGCCAGGGGATCTATGACTAGTGGGGGAAGAATTTGAAAATGGTCTCCACAGTCCCTTACAAAGGCATAAGTACTTGTAAGAAGCCAGGGGATCTATGACTAGTGGGGGGAGAATTTGACAATGGTCTCCACAGTCCCTTACAAAGGCATAAGTACTTGTAAGAAGCCAGGGGATCTATGACTAGTGGGGGAAGAATTTGAAAATGGTCTCCACAGTCCCTTACAAAGGCATAAGTACTGATTAGAAGCCAGGGGATCTATGACTAGTGGGGGAAGAATTTGAAAATGGTCTCCACAGTCCCTTACAAAGGCATAAGTACTTGTAAGAAGCCAGGGGATCTATAACTAGTGGGGGAAGAATTTGAAAATGGTCTCCACAGTCCCTTACAAAGGCATAAGTACTGATTAGAAGCCAGGGGATCTATGACTAGTGGGGGAAGAATTTGAAAATGGTCTCCACAGTCCTTTACAAAGGCATTAGTACTTATTAGAAGCCAGGGGTTCTATACTTGGTGAGAGTGGAATTTGACAATGGTTTCCACAATCCCCCACCAAAACACAAGTACTTGTTAGAAGCCAGGCATTCTATGCCTATTGAGAGCAGCATTTGACAATGGTCTCCAAAATCCCTTAACAAAACACAAGTACTTATTAGAAGCCAGGGGTTCTATGCCTGATGAGAGCAGCATTTGGCAATGGTCTCCTCAGTCCCTTACAAAGGCATTAGTACTTGCTAAAAGCCAGAGATTCTGTGCCTGATGAGATTGGAATTGGACAATGGAGATCTACAGTCCCTTTCAGAGGCCTAAGTCAAAGGTTCTGTGCTTGCTGAAAGTAGAATTCGACAATGGTCTCCATAATCCTTTACCAAAACACCAGTACTTGTTAGAAGCCAGGGCTCTATGCCCGCTGAGAGGGGAATTTGACAATGGTCTCCACAAACCCTTACCAAGGCATTATAAGTTTTAACAGAATTAAGAGGTTACTAATGCTTAAAGGGACTGGCCTCCAGATCGTTCCACAACAAGAAAAAACCAACTTTTTTTAGCTCGACTATTCGAATCTACTCACCCTGGCATCGGCGTCGGCGTCGGCATCACACCTTGGTTAAGTTTTTGCATGCAAGTACATACAGCCATCAATTAAAGGCATATAGCTTTGAAACTTATTTTTTCTTTTTCTAGGTCAATTACCAACCTCACTGGGTCAAGTCCCATAACTCTGACATGTATTCTGAGCAAACTATGCCCCCTTTTGAACTTAGAAAATTCTGATTTAAGTTTTACATGCAAGTTACTATCTCCAAAACTAATGCAGATATTGAATTGAAACTTCACATGTGTCTTCAGGGTTATAAAACTAGTTGATAGCAGCAAGTCCCATAACTCTGACCTTCATTTTGGCCAGATTATGCCCCCTTCTGGACTTAGAAAATTCTGGTTAAAGTTTTACGTGCAAGTACAAACAGCTATTTCCAAAAGGCATATAGATTTGAAACTTATTATTTCTTTTTCTAGATCAATTACCAACCTCACTGGGTCAAGTCCCATAACTCTGATATGTATTTTGAGCAAATTATTCCCCTTTTTGGACTTAGAAAATCCTGGTTAAATTTTTGCGTGCAAGTACATACAGCTATTACTAAAAGGCATATAAATTTGAAACTTATTTTTTCTTTTTCTAGATCAATTACCAACCTCACTGGGTCAAGTCCCATAACTCTGACATGTATTTTGGGCAAATTATGCCCCCTTTTGGACTTAGAAAATTCTGGTTAAAGTTTTACATGCAAGTTACTATCTCCAAAACTAATGCAGATACTGAATTGAAACTTCACATGTGCCCTCGGGGTTATAAAACTAGTTGATAGCAGCAAGTCCCATAACTCTGATATGCATTTTGGTCAAATTATGTCCCCTTTTGAACTTAAAACTCTTGATATTTAACCTTTTTGGGTGATATTTTCCTGCTTCTGGGACAATATTTCGAATAGTCGAGCTTGGCTGTCTTACGGACAGCTCTTGTTTAGATATCTGGAAATAAATGCTAAATTTCTTAAGAAGGCTTTAAAACTTAATTACTGACAGACTATATGTTATGGAAAAAACTTAATTACTGACAAACTGTATGTTATGGAAACACATGAGAATTTGCTGTTTTTATTACTTTTTTTGAAGAAAATCGAAAAGCATTTGTAACGTTTTACTCCAGGTAAACTGTCTCCATTATTAATATCTATATTTTGAAGTCTTAATTCACTAATTCTGCTATAGTGCTATTTTTTACGACGACGGAAAAATGTCCAGGGTTCGATTCCCCAAGCGGTCATCTTTTTTGCTTGATTTGGAATTTTTAAAATATTTTAGAAACAAAAACTCATATTCTAATGTTCATAATATGAACAACTTCAATTTGAAAGAAAGATTATTTTTAGCCAAATCTGGAGGTCAGTGCCTTTAAACTTCATTGTCACCAACCCTTTTTCTGTTGCTTTGAATTGTCATTCAGTAAACAGCAATGAATTAATGGCATTCTCGTATATATTTCAGACTATTTGAGGGAGACACATGATGAATTGCTGAAGCTTGTCAAGCAAAAGTAAATCTTTCTCTTTAATTTTGGGCTCTTGTAGAGAAATGTTAATAAACTTAAGACTTCAAATGTATAAAGTAAAGTGACCAGCTAAAGTTCTGGCTAAATGATATGTTTTGGTGCTAGCAGACTATTTTACTTTACACTTACAAGTACTTAGTCCCATTAAAGTGGTCTGAAACAGTGGCTACATTTTCTGTTGCAAATAAAGTTCAAAATAGGGAAAAGAAATATGAAGGAATTTGAATTAGTTTAAAGACAGCCTTGGCATTGTTTTTCAGTTTTCCACTTGAATTATTATTGCATAAGACCTCTTGCCAGAGTTATATTTTAGTGTAATGTCTAAACTCAGTATGATTTTACTTTTTTTAATTGTAAAATTTTCTACTTAAAAATGTGCATTGAGAAAAATCTCTGTTTACTCATAAATAAAATAATACTAAAATTTTAAGAAAACTCACAGGAGGGCTATTTCTTACCCTTCGCAAACTGCTAAATATTAATTTAGGCTGGTGGCAATGGGTCGTTCACACCTGCTAGGTGAGGACCCCAAGACCCACCTCTACTTCACAACTTCCACTTTCTAATTCAGTAAGAACTGAAACCCCTGTACATTTATGGTATGGTGTCTTAATATATATTTCAGTGCCCCAAGATCTGCAACTCCTACAAGACTGCCTGTGTTCAGCACAATCACTAGATCAGGGTCCGTGCGGAGACCCCTGCTGGAATCTTTCACAAGTGAAGATTCGGACCATCATTCCTCCTGTGGTAATAGTTGTACCCCCCAACAACAAAGTTGTTAGGGGGGGTATACTGGTTTCAGGTTGTCTGTCTGTCTGTCCGTCTGTCCGTAGACACAATTTTGTGTGCACCATCTCTCCTCATGCCCTTGACACAATTTAATGAAACTTCACACAAGTGATCAGTAACAACAGTAGTTGTGCATGGGGCATGTTAGGTTCTTTCAGAAAAATAAATTGCAGAGTTACGGGACTTTGTTTCTTGTTACTATACTATATACATAGCCACAATCTTGTGCGCACCATCTCTCCTCATCCCCTTGACACAATTTAATGAAACTTCACACAAGTGATCAGTAACAACAGTAGTTGTGCATGGGGCATGTTAGGTTCTTTCAACAACAAAAATTGCACAGTTATGGGACTTTGTTTCTTGTTAACATACTATGTACATACAGTCTGCATATGCAATCTTGTGTGCGCCTAATCTTCCGAACCCTTGCACACAATTTAATGAAATTTCACACAAGTGATCAGTACCAACCCTAGTTGTGCATGGTGCATGTTACTTTCTTTTAGATAAATATTCTGCATAGTTATGGGACTTTGTTTTTTGTTATTATACTGTATACATACAGTCTATATACATACAGTCCACATAATTATGCAATCTTGTGTGTGTCAAATTGCAATGTACTGTGTCAGTGCATGCGGGGGGTACATTCATCACCTTTATTGATAGATCTAGTTATAGTTAAAACATGAATGAATGGTACTTCATATATTTGTTTGCTTCAAAACACATTTCTATTTTTCTTCAGAACTCATCCATTCTAGCTAAACCTTTGCTATGATAATGTATTTAAAATGTTACCATAAATTTGATATTGACTTATTAGTCCCCTACTGTTTGAATACCAGTTTCCGGGACTATAAGAATGTGCTTTTCTGTCTGTCCGTCCATTAGCAGTTTCGTGTCCGCTCTATAACTCTTGAACCCCTTGAAGGATTTCAAAGAAACTTGACACAAATGTTCACCACATCGAGACAATGTGCAGAGCGCATGTTTTGGATGGTTTGCTTCAAGGTCAAGGTCTCATTTAGGGGTCAAAGGTCATATGAGTTTGTTTCGTGTCTGCTCTGCAACTCCTGAACTGCTTAAGGATTTTAAAGAAACTTGACACAAAGTTCACAACATCAAGACGATGTGCAGAGTGCATGTTTTGGATGGCTTGCTTCAAGGTCAGGGTCACACTTAGGGGTCAAAGGTCATACCTTCGGGCGTATATTGCTGGGCATTGCGGTGCTCTTGTTACTAAATAAATTTGACACTATTTTTCAATATATTCATCCACATTGGAGTTACTAAACAGTCCAGTAACAGTTCCAGCTTCCTCAGATGTACACAATTCCACTATCCAGCATCAGTATAGTAGAGTGAGCTGTCTTTTGAGACAGCTGTTGTTATTAGTCCATTTTATCTTTAGAATGATAGTGGAATTGTCCTTATAAAATTCATACACTGATTGCCAATAATTTTTGATTCCCTATTCTTGGTCTAGGCATTGTCTGGGTAAATAATGTTACGCCATTACTTCCAGTTTGTCAGACATGTAAAACTACCTTAAAATAACTTGTTCCACTTGTGATTAAGGTTCTATTTCATAATAATAATGCATGAGAAAACCAACATAGTGGGTTTGCGACCAGCATGGATCCAGACCAGCCTGCACATCCGTGCAGTCTGGTCAGGATCCATGCTGTTCACTTTTAAGGCCTACTGCAATTAGAGAAACCATTAGCGAACTGCATGGATTCTGACCAGACTGCGCAGATGCGCAGGCTGGTCTGGATCCATGCTGGTCGCAAACCCACTATGTTGGTTTTCCCATGGCGTGGCTCATATTTTCTTTTCTTCTTTATTCAGATAACAGAAGGAATGTAGTTGAAGTAGTGGATAGAGGCATTAAAGGTGAACACAGTCTAAACTTGCACAATGAGCATGCATATTCATTTAATGACCACATCTCTTTAGTGCCAAAGATAAACTTTACAGACATTAACCCATTTCAAGCTTTAAATGGGGAAAGTGGAGTACCTGAAAATAGGAATTTACCTTCCAGAGGTCTAAGTAGCATCAAAAGAACTAGAGATCGACCATACAGAAAGATTGATCATAACAATGTGCAGAAAGAAAATGAAAAACCTGAAGAAATTGAAAGTTTACACCATTTATATAACAATTCCAGACTACTGGAACATAGAAGGAAAAAAGTTCAGAATGAGATTAGAACATATATTGATGCACAGAAACGTGATCGTAACCATGACATACGTAATGGTGATTTAGGGATTAAAGATAAGTTTAGTGATTTAAATCACTTCTTTGCTAGAAGGAAATTGGAAGAGGAGGAATATTTCTTCACTGGAAATGGACAACATGTTTCCAAAATGCCCAAATCTCCTGTGCTAAAAGCTCAGGAAAAGCTGATAATGCCAGTATCTCCTGTGCTGAGTTGGGAGGCTACAAGTTTGTTACAGGCCAATGAAGAGAGTAATTGTAACAGGGAGATATTTGAACCAATGGACATCGATACAAAAGGAGCAGAAGCAGTGAATCTCCTGCAGCAGAATGATCTACTAAAGGACAGATCTGTGCAACAGACATATGTACATCCTGATAGACAGGAAACAGATTATGACACAACTTTAGGTTAGTCAATTTTTATGTAAGATGTAACTTTTTTCGTGAAATATAACATGAGAAATATTAGCAAAATTTCATTTTTCTCCACACTTGTAAAAAGTTCTTTGATAAAAACTTTGATAACTTGTCTGGATATTGGAAAAAAATCATGTCAGACTGGATGTTAGCAAGTTGGTTTTTAGCTGGAATTACAATATTCAGTATTCAGGAAGTTGATAGTTATTGAAACTTTTATAATAAAAAAAAGAAGAAGGAAACAGTTATGTCCAGGGTGTACTCAGCTCCTACAGATTTCATCCAATTCAAATGAAACGTATACATCAACAACATGAAGCAGAGATGTGTATATTATCAGAACTTTCATGTCTGATTATAACTTTTAAGTTATGCCCCTTATTTGGACTTTTTATGGACTTAACCATATAATTGTTACATCTCTACTTAGTTTAATGAACTCCTACAGTTTCCATCCAGTTCAAATGAAATGTGGTCACCGTGAAGTAAGTATGTAAATATTGTCAAGATTTTCGTGTATGATTAACACTTTGAGTTTATGCCCCTTTTTGAGCCTCTGTATCTTGTGTAACCAATTCCTATAGCTTCCATTCCATTCTAATGAAACTTGGTGCACGTCATCGACATGAAGTGGACTTGTATATATCAGGAGTTTTATGTGCTATCAGTATTTTTGAGTTATGCTGGCACTCATCCACTAGGCTTCCATGGCAGTTTTTAAATGTATGTGATCAAAGGAAATTTCTCAGTTAAGTTTATTTGTTTGACATTTTACTAGACTGGTTCAACAGACAGAGTAGAAGCAACAGTCAGTGCTCACATTGTTCTCAAGGTTCTGCAGACACTATCTCCCATGTTCAGGTAATACTTCCTCTTTACAGGATTACATTTACCAACACCAATTAGTAGATAAATAATCTCTGGAAACTAGAGATGAGAAGTCAGAGAGATCGGTGGTGTAGTAGTTCATTAAATCATGGGTTTGAGCCCCAGCGGTATCAAAGTTGCTTCATAGTTGATATCTGTACTCTTTCCAGGAAGCAGATTTAGTTGTGATTCAGATACATTAACAAATTTTTTGAAATTGATATAAATATTTATAAACTAAACTAAGTAATTATATATCTATACACCATTTTGTAGATGTTTATATTGTTCATAATATACACCTGTTTTAGAAGTACGGTTATTTATTCTGCCTTTGTTGTTTGGTTCACTTGTTTTACATAGATATATAAGAAAAACTTCTTTAAATTGTTCATTTTATTTCATTTGAAATTCTGTTGCCTGATTTCTATCTGCAGGTACCAACAAGACAGCCCAACTATATGCCTAGTTTCCATGGTAACTACTACACAGATCACATGGCAACTGGAGATTTATCATGGCAGCAGAAAAATCCTAGAGTTAAGGTAAAGTTCATTTTAGACGTATCTATGGAGGACATACTTTGATTTTGTCTTGTCTGTCAGTCTGTGAAAAACACTTGCCCAGACTACTCTTCTCAAACTTTTGGTAGGATTTCAACTAAACTTTGCAGGAAGGTTTAGTACTGAGGCTAGTTTTGCTATTTTCAGCATTTCCCAGTTGAATGAGTTTGAATAGAGTAATGGTCCCCTAACTGTCACTGGAGACTTGTTATGGTGCTAAAGTGGCCAATATATACTACTAGTAGTACATTGACCTTTATCACAGCTGCCAACATTCTTTGGCGTGAAGAAACCTTATGCAAAAATAACCCCTAAGCCTTCAAGAGTTCTTAAGCCATTAAACTTCATAGAATGATTGCCTGTGGTTAGTTGATGACCCATATTGTTTTGGGTGTCAAAGGTCAAGGTCATTGAACTTGAGACTAAAACTGTTGTTTTTTTCTCCATTGTTAAATAACCTTTGCATTTAAAACTGTCGAACTTTATTAGGGGTCTGTGTGCAAAAGGTCATGGTCACAGTAGCAAGGCCCAGAACTTAGATATTTAGCATGTAGCATTATGTAGTGGTCATAACTGCTAAGTTTGTTCTAACCATGCCCCTGGGGTTCACTTGGCCCCATCCAGGGGTTCACTTTTTATATAGACTTGTATAGGAAAAGCTTTAAAAAGTCTTCAGTTCTAAAACACCAAGGCCCAACACAGATATTTGGTGTGTAGCATTGCGTAGTGGTCCTCTACTAGGTTTATTCAAACCATGCCCCTAGGTTCAAAGTTGCCCTGATTAATAAGAACTTGTCTTGCCTAAAGCTGTTAAAAGCCCTGAGCTTGTAGCATTGTATAGTAGTCCTCTACCAGGTTTGTTCTAATCATGCCCCGGGGGTCAAAATTTGCCTCACCCTGGGGTTCACTTGTTTTACATAGACATATAAGAAAAACATCAAAAAATCTTTATTCCAAAACCTGAAGGCCTACAGCTTAGTTATTTGGCATATAGTATTGTGTATAGGTCCTTAACTTAGGATTTATATCCCCGTTTGAGTCAGGTTAGCGATATAGGGCCTTAATGGCCCACTTGTGAATTATTTTCAGTGCAACTAATACCATTCTACTTTTCAGGTTGAAGCGATGGACATTCTTGACTATGTTGATCAATATATAGGCCGAGACTCATACATGGACTGCCGGGGTGACCGTACCTCCACACTGAGTGTAGCCACACCAGACTCTGCCGGATCACCAGTGTGGCAAGCATCAGATCATATCCTACGCAGAAAGATTTTGTTACCAACATCACCTAAATCTCCTGGTTGTCCTAAATTTTACCCAAAGAAAATGTACTGAAAATCTACTCAAACGAGATTTAATGTTAAGATGCATGCAAGTGTCTTTTAAGAAGTCAGTCAATAGAGATAAAATTACTGACAGTGTGTATGATATGTATTAGTTTAGTATGTGCCTCAATTTCATTAAGAAAAGTTAATTATATGAGATAATAATTTATAAAGTCAACATTTTCTGTTTATCAAAAGATTGTAAAGGACAAACATTTTCTTAAATGATAGTGTATTTATGTTGAATTTATTTTATTCTAATGGAAAAAAGAGCATTAAATTAATAGTGTGCACTTCTCTTAAAAGTTGTAAGATGTTTATTAACAGAGAGATTGTAATTTCATACATATTCTTATGTGCAGTAAATCCCTGTACATTACAATAAGCCTCTGCTAAAATTGTACATTAACTTTAATCCTGTGGCTCACGACAGGTAAATCTGCAAGTTTAAAAGGGTGCATGTTAGCTTTTACAGGTACAATGGAATATGAAAGGCTATATTTTGAGAAAAAACTTGTAACATTCAGATTTTCTACACCTCAGAATGTTGAAACATGGCCATGTACCCGTACTAAGTATGAAATTACTACCTCTCTATTATTAGGTAACTTATGATTAGCCCTTATAACAATCATTTCTTTTCTAGTCAGCACTGTGTTCTTGTATGAATGAATCTGATAGTAGTTTAGTATAGACTTCTTGCTTACGTTTAATGGCACTTTCCATTTCATATTCCAAAACTATAAAAGCTAAATATTTTATATCAATTTTGGAATGAAGATGAAAGTTAGCTGTTCAGTCCTGCTCAATATAAATCTGTTGGTCAAATTTGCAACCATTGTCAAATATAATACAAGGAATTTCATACAAGTTTTGTTCATAGCCTCATTGGCATAAGAATTTTGACTGAAGCATTGCAAATGTTATATTATTATTCTAAACTGATATAATGTCACTAAGTTGTGATTTAATGTAAAGTGTAAAATCTTTATTTACCATATAGAATACAAACTGGTGTGAGAAAGAGACTATGTATTAAACCCTGAACACCACAGACAGGAAGACTAAAACACATTTAAGAGGTTACTCTAAAGACAAAAGTTTACAAAAGAAATGTTTTAGTTGGGGCAGTAACAAAGAGGAGTTTGCTCTACAGAAGAATTGCTAACAGAGGTTAAACCTTGTTGCATAAATGACGTCTAGACCTAGAATGTGTTGATAGTCTTGTTAAGAGAGATACTTAAACTCATATCTAAGTCTCGAGCATATTTTGAAATTATGGTACTGTGATTATAATAAAATAATCTGTGATAATTGTAAATATTTGATTACTCTATGCATATTTTTACCATGTATGATTGATAGTTTTTGTTGTAGTTTTCTGACAATATTCTTATTGGTGTTACTTGGCAAATGATCTCTGTAAAAACATGTACAGTAATGGGCTGAATTTTAGTTTAGAGAACGTTTTCCCCCATAAACTTCCATGTATATACCCATTACTACAATTTACCAGAATTTATAAATGTCACATTCCTATCTATGTTTCAATTATGAAATTTTTTATCAAAATAACGTATATTTGTATATCCTAAAAGAAAAGCACCTTTTGAAATTTCTGATGTTCCATTGGTGTCAATGTTAAATCGCATGAAAAATCCATGAAAAAAACAAACATTTTAACTAATTTGTAAAATGCAAAGGTGTATTATTCTCAAGTTGGAATTATTTTGTTGCACTTTAATGTATACATAAACAGTATATTTTGAGAAATATGTATTACAGCAAGTTTTCATTAAAGCTGAGAATGCATGTATGTAATAACATTGAAATCTCTTCTTTTTGACTCGTATATTATGCAGGTATAATTATGCAGCTATTGTTATTCTGCTTAATCCATTATTTGATATTTCAAGCTGACTCCTATTTAGAATGTAAAACTTAAATTGCATTTCTGACCCCTACTTAAAATTTAAAATGTTTAGCTTAAATTTCATGGTTTGACTCCTACGTAAAATTTAAAATGTTTAGCTTAAATTTCACGACTCGTCCTTACTTAAAATTTAATATGTTAATCTTACCGGTAAATTTCGTGCCTGATCCCTATTTAAAAATCAGATGTTTAGCTTAATTTTGATGGTTTTCAGTAAAGAGAGGATTTCTAACATTTATAATTTTATAGATTGCAACAGCCAAAAAAAAAAAAAAAAAAAAAAAAAACAGAAATGTAGATCTATTGTTCTTATGAAAAAAAAAACTAACTTTTTAATCTTTTCATTTCTAATGATGTGACATGGTATCGATTGTCTGTAAAAGTTTGTTACCATCTGTATAACATTATGTTAGAATATTTTTATACTCAATTTTATCTCTACTTAACATTTCAGTAGTTGTGTAAAACATAAAAAGAACATTTCTTTTATGACCTTATTTTTATACAAAACTGTGGTCTTGTTTTGACTTTGTTTTTATCATATATTCTTTGAAAACAGTTTTGAAATATTTTGTTACAGTATTATGTTCTCTAACATTTATGCAGAACATTGCTGGCTGATGTCAGTCAAGTGCCTCATTCCAGTGTGTAAAGTTTCGACCACTACATATTTTTATTATCTGTCTCCAAATTTTACATATTTGCTTTTAATATCACTATGTTGCATTGATTCAAAGTAAGATTTTCTAAAGTTTCATTAAGATCTGACAGCAAATGGAAGCATTTCAAGAAAAAAACAGAACCAAAAATGCGAGGGAAAATAAAAGTTGCTTTTTATGATGAATTTTACACTAGTACAAAAATTAGAATAATTTCTGAAGTACCAGTTGCCACTATTTCCTTCCATTCATAAAGATGTGTACTATCAATAGTATTGTTCTGTTTGTGTCAAACAGTAGTACAATATGTTTAAAGATGTGTTGTCTCTATACTGTATTGTTATTTGTTTATTTGTTGAAAAATTGATGTGTAATAAAACTGTGATAAGTTTTCTCACTATATTACGTTTTTTTTATTTTATTTTCAGAGATATTTGATATAATTTACAAGCATTTTAGCATGTTTTTCTGTAGATTACTGAAATATAACGGCAGATTCACAAGGACATTCTTTTGGGTAAAATCTTTTACATGCTGAAAAGCTTGACATAATTTCTTGTGACATAATGCTCAAAAAAATGTTTACATGTCACCTGCAGCTGTAACCTTAAATTATTTCTCCCTGTTTTTTTTTTCTTTAAATTATAGTTTTTGTTTCACTTGGCCTAGGATGAGATAGAAGTATTTATAAATATTTTTCACAACTCCAGACATTAATCCCCATGTGGTTCTGGGACGATCTGTGTATGAAAAGAATTGGAACCACTATCTTACCCTTGCATGATCGTAAGAGGCAATAATAGGGTCTTAACACTTGGTTTTACTGTAACTCTGTGATTCCAGCAGGTATACAAATTTTGATTCCATACCTAATGTTTTTATTTCGATGTAAATGAGATGTGAAATCAAAATTTGTAGTTCTGTTTGGCGCCATATAACCTATACTGTGTTGGTGCACCGTAAAACCCAAATCAAATCAAAACCAGATATTAAAGTAGTCCACATGGTATTAATTTATGAAGTACTAATGTAAAAGTAATATACAAGACACCAGACATAAATGATGTGCATTGGAAATAATCACTGGGAAAAGAACTTGAAATCAAAATCTCACCAAGGTGATATCAAAGTACATGTAACTGCCTTTACTGAGGATTTAGGCACTGACTGAAAACCCAAAATCACATTTATTTACAATTGTATTGAGACACCATTTAACAAAAAAATGCTTGTAAAAATATGTATCCCAAAAGATGGCCCAAGTGAGATAAATTGGTATGTAATTTTCTGTTGAGAATGCTCCGACCTTCCCAAAAACCAAATATAGGGGTTGTCTTCTGACCACAGCATTCTATGAAGGTTGACTGCTGTAAGTCATTGCAATCCAGTTATTGACTAGAAATAAAGGTTAGTTAATGACCAGTGTGACCTTGACATTTGACCTGTCCCTAAAACAATAATTTGAAAGATGAAATCAAAGGCCTGAAGGGCCGGAGAGTCGGCTAATGATTGATGTACTGGTAGTATAGTCTACCAGTTTCAGTTTGGTTTTAGTTTTTTTCTCTAACTGAACAGAGATTTTGTTACAATAGATGAAATGGACATTCAATCGATGCCTAGTAAAACTTTGATTGACATTATACAAGTATTTAAACCCACTATATTTCTCTAAAATTGAAGAGTGGTTCGCAAAAATAAAAATGTTGAAAGTACAAACTACAATTTGACAGGTGAAACTTAGATACTGCCCATGACTATAAATATTTTTCCAGTAAACATTTGCCTCCGGCATTACCAAAACAGGCAATAATTGGCTGGTATATATTCGCACATGATAAAATTTGAATATGAAAATTTATATATTGAAATTTTATAGCGCGGATTGCCACATACAATTTGTAACGGATGGTTGAAAGAACTGTTCAGATATTTTACAGATAAGGGGCCTGGCAATAACCGTGTCACACGCTAGGTATTGTTCAATCATATTATAAGGGATGTGAATTTAAAGTATACTTACTTTTGCGTTTAAAGATATGTAAATGTTGCTGAGTGTCAATATATAGTGTCATGAATGTTTACACTGACAGGAAAATTGCGCATTCGAAACTAAGAGAAGTTACTCGGACTAGCTACCAATTTCGGAAAAGATAACCAATATTAATAAATGCAGTTCTTTTTTAGTTAAAACCATCATTTATTCTATTTCAGACCTGTTAACCCCTTCAAAACCATGTCAGTAATCCCCAAGTCTATGTACTTTCAATTATCCGTTTTGATTCATGTAGACAGACAGGCCCAGACTGGGCTGAAAAAATGTTTGAGCCATTTTTACATGGTCGGTAGCAGGGTGGGTTTGGGGAGGAGTGTTCCTTCCCGCTTTGAACTGCAGTCAGATTTTGAAATGGGCATTGTGGCAGGTGGTAAAAGGGCAAATGTATCAAACTGTAAAGTGGCAATATGGGGGAGGGTGTGGGAGGATACCCCCTCCTGCAATTAGGGTTTGGGGTATCCCCACAAGGAAATTTTGAAAATGTAGACCCTTGATACAGCCTTTGGTGCGATTTCTAACTGAAAAGTGGGGGTCCCAGTTAGGTGTCTGCGCAAAATGTTTTTTGATTTTATTTATACTTTGTGGTAGTATACCTACATGTATTAAGTTTCATTAACATGTGTTACTGTTTCAAGTTTTGACTTTCTTTTATAGATATTCACATTTAAAGTGGGTGGGGTAATCTGACATGTGACCAGCCAGGAACACAATATCTGTTATTTTTTAAAAAATAGTTCTAACTTTTTACCTGAAACTTTCATGATAAAATAATTATGCAATGGACATTCACACAACATGTTGCATTTTAAATTGTACTGAATACTTTTTTCAGCACAGAGCCACAAAGTGGTCTAATCAAATTTACTGATTTTCAATGGACGATCTTCACCCAAAAGCTAAAACATTTTTCATTAGTTGAGATATTAAGGTGTTATTTTCAGCAGATATGGCCTTACACTTTCTTTTATACCGCCAAAATCTCCAGTTTCAGCAATATGTTTTACAAATTGTGATGATATGAAGACAGTTTAGCAGCAATTGGCAGTATCTGACATTGAAGTTTACGGTGAAATTATTTTAATCATTTCATAAAAAAAATTGTTTCGTTTCGTCAAAGCACTCCAACATAGACGATCTACTTTCGATTTCAAAAATACAAGAAAATACAATTTAATGTTTTGCCGATTTGTTTATTTCTCGAAAAATAAATAAAATCATTTTTAAAAATCAGTAGTAATTAAACAAATCAGTAAGAGCTCTTTCTCGGGATAATTTATCCGCTTACTGACTGCAAAAATCAAGCCATGTGTCATCATGAAAAGCAGAATGGGCGACGGTTTCATTTTTTTGCGAACCTGAATCGTAAGCAAATTATCCAAACCAGTCAAAATTCCAGAAAGGTTACGATCTAGATTCTTTCTAGTATTACAATATCCAAAGTATGACTGTCACTTCATCTTTTTACTTTCAGATCATGCCTCAGGACTAGAATACCAGTCTGACATAGATTATATGTAGGTGTAATAAAAATAAATTCTAGAATCATTTCTGTTACAATAATATCTATCATCAGACATGATTTTTTTCCGCTTTTAAGCGGAAATCCGCTTCTCACTTCCTCAAAGACCGATTTTTTATGATCGTTTCCGATTTTTTATGACCACTGAAAAATCCGATTTTTTCGAATCCGTTTTGGTATTTTCACCACATTTCGGCATTTAGAATTGCACAGCTTCGGCTTCTAAACTCAGCAGCCCTTTTTTACGCCGATTTTGGGGCCGAAATTCGGCCCCATTCCCCAGGCAAGATAATATACTTTTATCCCCAACTACACTAAAATTTTGTAAGTCGTTTTTATCAGCGAAAATTTCCACCGCCGATGGATTATTAGATCTGAATGTATATCGTGGCCTTAACGCGAAAAAGTTGAGGCGACGATATGCGTTCTAACCACCGCTTCTAGAAACGCCGCAATCGGAACATCTCGGATATTACCGTTAGCGTTGGTCATCGGGAATTTACCTTTCCGTTCCGTTCCGGAATTATAACAAGCCGATTCGCGGAACGAAAAAATCGGAAATATTGTAACTTAAGTGGAACGGCTCACAAATAATTTGCGCGATCGTCGCGTTCATTTCAATCGACTCGAAAATTTCAATCGCGTTCATTTCAGTCCACGCGTAAATTGTGTGCCCAACATTTCACTCGCGTTGTTAAATTTCAGTGAAGAAAGTTTGAGATACAAATGAACTAAAGCAGTTCGTTTGGTTCTTTCACGTGCCCAATGTAAAGCATTGATACACGGGGATGTTTTTTTAAGCACCTCCCAAGTGCTTCAAAACAAAGTGCTAATCATACCTTTAGGTGGTATTTTCGCTATACAGTAATATGTATGGAGTAGATTGTGAATTGAGATTTATATATAATGCAATTTAAAGCATTTAAAAAGCTTTTTAAAAGTCATAAAATAAAAAAATACAACTCTACTTTTGATAAGGCCATAATTAAAAAATTGTTTGTTTGCAGTGCTCCGACCCAGATTTTTAGGAGTGGGTAGGTAGGTAGGGATTTTTTTTTTTTTTTTTGTAAAAGTGTACACAAATTTTCTCAGCAGACATTGAAACATATTCATGAATTTCAGAGAGTAAGAACATACATCATCATAACATGGCAGACAAATTCTACAAGGAATTTCACAGAGCACAAACTTGCATGTAGACATTTATTAAACCAGATCTTTCATTTTATAATTAATCAAAATTGAAACTGAATGACAGTACTTTGGATATAGACCAAGAATGCAATGAATGATCTGGACACTCTGAACCCTCATTCCTTAAAACCTTTTACAGGACAGTTGTTCTGACTTCATGCAGATGCTGTCAGACCCTTAGTGTATGAAATAATGGCCTTTGTTGCATTTTGGTCTAAGTTTTGAGTACTCAAATGTCATCAATCTGGATATAGAAAGAGATAGAAGGTTTATAATGACCTCACTGCAGGCCTAAGCTGTTCAACCTGTTCTTGGCGAGATGGGGATGCGGAAGGTAGGCAAAGAAGAATGTTTGCTGCCATCCCCCTGGAAATGTTAAAAATATATTAATGAAATTGTGGCCTCTGTTACATCTCTTGACAGGAATGAAATAGCGGCCTCAGTTACAGTTTTTAACAGGAATGAAATGGTGGCCTCTATTACTTCTTTTGACAGTAATGAAAGGGTGGCCTATGCTACCTCTATTAATGAAATAGTGGCCTTTTTTTACCTTTTTTGATGATAGAAATGAAATGGTGCCCTCTGTTTACATCTTTTGGTAGGAATGAAAATAATAGTGGCATCTGTTACATCTTTTGATAGGAATGAAATGATGGCCTGTTTCATCTTTGTTAGGAATGAAATGATGGCAACTGTTACATTTTTGTCTAAATTTTGCATGCACTGATATTATTTATCTGGACACAGGAAGTGTTGTTGCATATGAAATCCACATTCCAGTCCAAAATTTGGTGGTAGGTATAGAAGATCGAATTCCAGAATATTTTTTAAATACAAGTTTGAAATGGTGGTTCTGATACATGTTCAACTTTATTAAATAAAGGTAACTTCTCGGGCAACTTGGGACAGGGGAGCAGCATATAGGCCTCCCAACCCCTCCACCCCAACCCTTTGAATACAGGTCTGTGTAGAAGAGGGTGATTGTGACCAGCTGTGGAGCTTCTCATGCTTAATTTTTAGTCTCCATTTTAGTGAAAATTAAGGCTTTAGAATTGAAAGGCTTCACTTTTAAACACAAGCTGAAGTATGTCAAAATTATGATTTAGTTCCTTTAAGTAAGGAACAAGAAACGAAGTTCACAGCACTTAAATTGCTAATCCATAAATCATCTCAGTCCTTTTTAATCAAAGTGTATTAGGTAATACACAAAATGTACTTGTAGAATTAGGTCAAATTACATCACACCCATCACAACATTTAGCTGACAAACTGCTTCCTTTCATCTTACATCAAAGGCCAAATGCCGATTCCCGTCTTTCCTTTGAACTTAGCCGACAAGTGCCAGTGTATTTTTCAAGATGTATATGCAATTTGGTCACCAAATGTGTCGGATAAAACTGGGATTTAAAAGTTAAATCATGTTTGCAAGGAAAGGAAAATTAGGATTTACAAAAAAAATCGAGGTATGTGGCTTTATTACGTGTTCGAACAAGGTCTCAATTAATACATAAAAATGTGAATAGTTATCATTCAAGTTTCGGATTATTCTGGTGCATGATAAAAAATTCAGATGTCTGTTTAATTTATAAACTTTTAAATGTTGAAACTAATCAACAGAAAATCAGAATAATTTTTTAGACCGTGGTCATGTTGACTGACTCATTGGTCAGGTCCGTGGCATTGTGTCAGACGACATTGTTTATTAAAAGAATGAGTTGGGATTTACGGCGAACCGACACAAACAGGTCATATACGGCCGAAACATTTGTTTATTGGAAAATTGTTTATCAAATATACATAGGTCACCGTAAAATCATGTGAGAAAGACTAAGTAAAGATGTCTGAGCGACTTTCTCACTCGGATTGGAACTTGTGACTTCCGAAACACGTGCGAAGACGGCAATATGGTCGCGTACACTAAACGTTGAATGATCTGCTGTATATCAAAATACAAAAAGGAAAACGTATGCTGAAAATGCATTTTGCATCAGAAAGGATCAAAACATATATAAAAAAAATTGCCCCCCTGAACTGCCTAAAAATTTTTTTGGGTCGGGACGATTTTGATGGGTCGGTCGGAGCACTGCAAACAAACAAATTTTTAATTATGGCCTAAATGACCTTATATTAAGTTTGAAATACAAAGGTCAAAAATAAAGAACTAAATATTAATGCTTAATAAACATCTAAGTAGTGAAAAATACCCATTAAAGGGAGATAATTCAAAAATTGCAAACTACTAAAGGAATAATTATTTAATTAATTATTATTATATTTCTTATAAATATGAATGAATTTTTATGAAATAACAAAAAGAACCACTTAAAAAACATGAGTTTTTAAAATTGAAATTAGATGCCAGGAGAAGCCTAGAATGCAGGATTTTTCACCATTTACCCAAGAGCTTCTGGGGGCCTTAAGCGGCCCCCAGACCCCCGGCCGTAATTTTCAGCTTTTTTCGCTAGGTTGCAAAATCATGTCTGTATCATGTATGTTACATGAATGTTAAAATTTCATAACACAGCTCGATATTTACCCAAAATATTATATCCGGATACGATTACACTTTTTTCCAATTTCAACAATATATTTTACAAATTGTGATGATACGAAGACATTAAAATCATTTTTAATATCTGTAGTAACTAAACCAGTAAGAGCTTCTTCTTCCGATAATTTATCCGTTTACTGACTGCAAAATTCATGCGTGTGTGTTGTGTAGAAACCCACGCAAAGTTTATAGAAATCATACGATGCGTGTATACGTTCAATGTGGGAGAATTAAGGCTGATCGGGATCGGCTATGTTACCTAACGCATCCAGACGATTCAGATTTTGTTTTTAAAAAAGCATTGTGTGCATTTCTGTAATTTTATATACGTTTTTATACGCTTAGAAATTATTAGACATGCGTATTTGCATTATTTCTATACGTAATTTACGCTAATACGCATCTTATCTGGAGCCCTGTGGAACTATTTTTTGTCTTTCGCTGGATGTTACGCAAGCTTTGTAAGCCTGCGCAATTCATAAAATGCACATTTATGCTTAATGAATTACATTCGAGTATTGCACAATTACAATTCATAAATATGACAGATTACATCGTATATTGGTCATAGCAAAGGGAATTCACACAACTTAACTTCATTCATGCAGTGAACTGTTTGAAGTTTGAGAAATCTAATGGAACTACATCCCTTCACTGTGTTATTTGGTCCATTTAGACTTAGAGAATCGCTGGATAGCAAGGACTCGTCGAAACGATTTCATCGTTAAGCCGACTCAAAAAAATCAGAAAAGTTTTGAAAATATGGCTGTGTGGGGTTGAACCCACAACCTCAAAGCATAAAATTACCTGTCCAAAAACATAATCACTTGGGCACAGAGACTGAAAAACTACAGAGGTCAAAACTATTTACTATTAAGGTAATTGGAGATCTGGTATTCTATTATAGACCGACTACATTAACTTTTGTCCACTCTTTATTTTCTAAAAACAGTAAGGAAAATTTTCGTTCATTCTCGTCCACATCCAATTATCTTCTAACTTTGCTTCTTTTATTTACATCATAAAGACCAAGCACAAAAACTAGGTCAAGGTCAGACAGGTCAAATTCCATGTTACTTTCAATCAGCTGTTTACCACATGAAGACAACATTGAGAGCACATGATCCAAGATACAAAGTCCAAGGACACACTCAAATAGCTTAAATTGGTCATTTAAACCACTAGAATGCATTTCATAAAATTAGCATCTATTGGTAACCTCATCCAAATGACAGAGTGCACAACACAGGTCATATGTTCGAGATACAAACATCGAGGACAAAAATCAAATATAGTAAAAAATCAACCTTGTAAAGGCACATGCATGTCAGTCCGAAGTCACACAAAGATGACACAACACAACCCAGGTCACACTGGAGGTCAAAGGTCATGATCACATTTCACTTTTTTTGTTGATGGTCTTTATCTTTAAAATAGCTCTTGTTTAATACGGCATGTATCTTCGAACCTACCTCCAAAGATCTTGCAGGCATACAAGATCTTAAGTTATATACGAGTGTGTTTAAGACTTTCCATGAAGTGATGGTAATTTACATATTTTTTTAATAAATAAATAAAAACTAGAACACTCAACCTTATTGACCGTAATAAAACAGAGTATAAACTTTTTGACATGTTTTTAAACATGGTATCTAAACTCTTAGAAGTTTTGAGTAAAAGTGCTATATCAACATCAGAACACAGCTAGGACATTCCATAAACATAGTGGACAACTGACACCCAATGATTCCTAAAAGCTCAACTCGAGCAAAAAACACACAGACAGTTGCTTTTGTTATAGTCGGTGAATCTTCTTGAGGAAGTTACAAAGAAGACAAGACATTATAATGTTGATAGATTTTATTAGGTTTAACTTGGTAATAGCTGTACCAGTAACACATAAATTAAGAAATACCAATGAGAGATGATGGTTTGGCAACAATAATCACATCAGTAATACATCTCGACATGCTCTCTATACTAGAATGCCAAATCACAAAGCCGCACTTAGCAAATGTGTACAAACACTTCTTCTTGTGTTTGTAAAATCCCCTTTCCTCATTTATGAATAAACATATGAAATGGTACAGTAAAACATTCTCTGACGAAATTCTTTCTACGACCTGCTATTTTCTATTCATATGTAAGCAGTCTTCAGTAATAGCTAAAGACCAGCTTTTTTTCCTTCTAAAATAATTGTCCCTCACTTTACCACAAGTTACAAAAAAAAAGGTGTGATTATATTTCAAATATACCTTACTGTTTAGAAAACAACAGAAACATGAAATAAAACTGCTAAAAAATTTGTCACAAAATGATTTCAACAACCGAAAGTTGAAAATCAAAAGCATCACAGCATTTCACAGTGAAACTAGACCATTACATGAAAACCAAATACATTCCCCATCTCTTAGAGTCCCTAAAAGACAATAAATAGTAACTTGGGACACCTCAATGCTTTCCTGTCAAATTAGGATATACTTATCATTGGAAATATTGTAAAGTAGATATATCAAGAATTGTTTTAAGAAGAGACAAGCATATGTATGGCCAACTTGTGATACTTAAGGGCTATCTATCTATAATAATAATAATAATGCTTCAAGAGCATTTTTTTTTCACATGTCAGACAAGTTAGTGAATGTAACAGAAGTAAATCCTTTGCAGAAATTTCTGACTTTACAGCATTCACCAACAAGCTGCATAAAAAATCCCAAAGTAGTGTTTATTTGTTCCAGCCTAAGTATCAAGACACCTATGATGCCTACTAGGTAGTATGACAAGACTTTCCTATATGAAAATCACTACAAATTGGTAACTACCACTTCCTATCAGACTGAAGCATGTTCGTACTTGACAACTATTTGGTTTTCATGTAAGGAATGAAGCATGGCTCAATTTCACAACATATATGGCATAAAATTTAATAAATGAGAGAAAAAGATCAAAGTTTTCACTTTTGTGGTTCAAAATTCTTTCCACTAAAAAGGTCCTCAAATGTTTAAATTTACAAATGGGTATAACAAATTTAAAATACATGTCAAAATGATATAAATATATATATTAATTCAATGAGAAACTTCAGTTTTATTTATAAAATGCATTGTATTTCAAATGAATCTACACATCTCAACATGCCTTAAATCTAAGCTCTTTGGTGGAAAACCAAAACTAGGCTAAGGAGTTTCAAACTAGGACCATCCAGGGTTGATAACTGCAAAATATAAATGTCTTATTGGCAACATACTATCTGCTGTGAAATCTTTCAAAAACAATTTTTGTTTACGAGCAAGGTTATCACATAACAAATGGCACATTAACTGGAGCTTACAAGCCTTCTGGTAAGTCTAATAGAGTTTCTGCAACAAATCCCTTACCAAAAGAAACAGGACTGCAAGAAAACTTTTTTTTTTCATATGAATTCAACTGTTATTTTTTTTTAGATCTGAATATATTCGACAGCGAGTTCAATTCCTAGTCTGTGAAAGAACAATAGTTGTAATACTGTTAAACAGAATTTTTTCTGAAAAGGATTTCAAATATAGACATACTGAGCTTTAATATATAGGTGGCAGGGGAGCGGTTTCGTAGTTTGGCCCCTGTCGATTTTCTGTATAAACAGGACAGGGTAGATATAAAGGCATATCTATCTTACTGGTTATTTATCATTATTAATTCTTCAATATATCTGGGGAATGTGAAACGGTTAATGATTCTACATGGCGGGTGTTTTAAAATTCCTAGCTCCGTACTTCCGGTTGAGGCTTAAACATAAATATCAGAGCTAAAAGTCGGCCAGATGCGCGGCTGTCATCCATCCACTTTTTTTTCGAGTGTAAATTAGGGAAATAAAGTGGTGGTTGGCAGACACATTCCACACTGCCTGGGTATGCATCTATGTTCGTACTATACATATATGCTACTAAATTGGATTTAAAAATAGAAATGGACGAACGGCAGAGTTCAAAGTTAGGTTAGGCTATTTATGGTCTATAAAATTTGGGTGCTTTGGTCGATTTTCACTACATCTGGCGTAGAAAGCGAGAGGTGCATAGGACCGGAGAGGCGTCTTTATGTAGTCTATAGTATCTGCAATGGTCCATAGTAGTTTCAAAGAAAAATAAGCAAAAACGAGATTTCTATGGATATTTCAACACTGGTACCCACACGTCGATGTGGAATTCGCAAATTTGCACTCCCCTGCCACCTATAGTACCAAATTTACACATCATTTCTACATTGTTCATTGTATAATAATAATAATAATACTTTTATTTCAAAAGTGAAAGAAGTTAAGTAATTTTATAAGCTTTTCACTGTCATATCTGTACTTTTATCAGGAAACTGTATATAAAATGGCAAATAATTGTTCACTTCAGTTTCTTTGAAAGATTTCCATGGAGGGAAGAAGCACAAGAGCTGATGAAAGAGCAGACGTAGATGTAGAGATAGAACACCAGTAGCACAATAGAGGTCACAATGAGGACAGCAACATGTGATGGGGGAGCCAATGCTTCATAGTAATGCCTTCAATTATTTACTGTAGACCTGAAATATACAATCATACATTAAACACTTTAATTATAATGACAAGAACTTGCAGCTAGTTTTTTTCGAGACCACTTCTTAGCATCTATCATGACATCATGGCATGAAACCTAGTTAAATGAGCAACAGAATTTCTAATGAACATCTTCCCAATAGATTTTTTGTTTTGTTTTGGGTTTTAACGCTGTTTTTCAACAGTATTTCAGTCATGCAACGGCGGGCATGACCTAACCAGTGTTCTTGGATTCTGTATCAGTACAAACCTGTTCTCCGCAAGTAACTGCCAACTTCCCCACATGAATCAGAGGTGGAGGACTAATGATTTCAGACACAATGTCGTTTATCAAAAAGTCACGGAGAACATAAGCCCCACCCGAGAATCAAACTCACGACCCCGCGATCTGTAGAACAATGCTCCTACTGAGCTAAACGGGCGGGCCCAATAGATTTTAACACTTCTAGTAACTTTCCAGCTTTTAATAGTGGAATAAGACCCCAGCTGCTGTTCCTAGCAGTATTTCAGATACAGACCGGCACCAGGGTAGAGCCATCTTCAGAAGCCTGGCTTGACAACTTTCTCAAATATCCTTAGAAAATGCTGACCAACAGTAAATAATTACTGAAATAAACATAATAAATTAAAAAGTTAAATTTATATTAAGCCCTCTAAAAATAACAATAAATCAAAAAGATGAATTTAAGTTAATCCCTCTATTTGCATCATGTAAAGCAATGGTACACCAGAAATTTACCTTCAGCAAGTTTGTGTGGATCAGCTGTCTGTAGTGGAGGTCTGATGTGTGTCTGAAAGCCTGGAGGAGGATTGTGTGTCTGTGGGGGCCAAACTGTATCTGAAATATTCACTCAGAAATACAACAACAACTTAAAATCACTACATCAACTTATTTCACTGATTTCACATTGAACAAGAGCTGTCCATAAGACAGCGCGCTCAACTTTTCTCAGTGCTTGACTCTGAATTAGAGCTTCGCCAGTAAAAAAAATTCCAAGTTAAAAAGGAACATAATTCTGTCAAAATTCAAACCAGAGTTATGGGAATTGTGTCTCCTGGTGTAGACTTTGATAGAAAATAACTATTTTGAGTTTCAAGTCAAAAGCTTTAATAGTAACAGAGATATTTGACTTTATCAAAAATTTAAAAAAAAATTCTAAGTTAAAAAGGGGCATAATTCTGTCAAAATTCAAACCAGAGTTATGGGAATTGTGTCTCCATGTGTAGACTTTGATAGTAAATAATTATTTTGAGTTTCAAGTCCAAAGCTTTAATAGTAACAGAGATATTTGACTTCATCAAAAACTTTAACCAAATAATTCTGTCAAAATTAAATCAGAGTTATGGGGATTGTATCTCTTGGTGTAGATTTTGATGGTAAATAAGTATTTTAAGTTTCAAGTCAATAGCTTTGATAGTAACAGAGATATTTGACTTTATCAAAAACTTTAACCAACGGCAACGGCGATGCCGACGCCGGGGCGAGTGCAATAGCTCTTCTTTTTCTTCGAAAAGTCGAGCTAAAAACTCATATCCTAGAAACAAAAAGAAATCTATTTAAAACAGAAATCTGATTTCATTATGAACATAAGAGTTTCATGGTAACAGGAGCATGAGTTGATATATATTCAACAAAAACTTAAGACTTTAAACTGTACTTGTGCAAAACTTTCATTTTATGAAGTTTGAACATTTGACTATGTTTGTTTTGTTCAAGTTACTGGCATATTTCTGGTCATACAACAGATTTGTTGCTTTTGGTCAGTAAAGAAAGCCAACATATTGTGCTGCATTTTAAGTATGGACACTTAAACAGAAATACCATCCACCTATGTTGAACCATTGGTTTTTCTGCAAGCCAGCTAGACAGCTTTCTCCCTGGAAAGAATCTGACCTCAAGCCCCACAGTGACCTTAATTACTAGGTCATCATTTTTTTTTTACTACAGTTAAATAATGAAAATTTGTGACTGTGAAATGCTGTGGTTTTGGGAAAATCAGCTATATTGCAATATAAATTCTTGGGATTTAAAGTTATGAACAGAAACTGAATAGGAAATTTATTCACTTGGGATTTATTTTGTTGGGTTTAACATCACACCCAAACAATTATACCTAAATCAAATGGCAACTTTCAACATTCTGATGAAGGAGAAGACCTTTAGTCACCCCTCTCTCCCCACAAATATTATTTCAAGCAATAGCTGGAACATCGGCATAACAACCAACCTTCCATAAGCCAGCAGGACGATTTTCTCATATCAAAGATTTCTATATCCATAACAGGGTTTAAAACAACAGCAGTGAGAGGCAAGCGACTCCACGCCCGCAACAATAACCATACAGCCCCTTTATTGGGATAAATTTTGAGGTTAAACAACAAAACCAGTCAAGACACAGCACCCTGTGGAAATTAGAATTACCACTAGAGCAATTTATGTCCAATGTGGATGGATGATACTGAACCTATTGTAGTAATATGAAAAGGGACATAATTAATCAGTTTTCTGCAAAAATAATGCATCTTTGTCATATGATGTGGGTGAAAATATTGAACAACTATTTTAAGTTTGAATCAAATCCATACAGTAATAATAACTGAGATAGCGTAAGTACATCATACCTTTTGCCTAAAATCCTATGTAAAAAGGGGCATAACTCTTAAAATATTGCCATTATTGGTGTAATAGTTGAGGTCCTTGTATCATTTGATTTGGTTATGATGAGTAACTATTTCAAATGTGAAACAAATTCATCCAGTTAAAGCAAGAGAAAGTGCATCAAAACCAGGATGTGTATACCAATGCCATGGAAAACAAGAGCCATGTTAGACATGGCTTATCCCCCTGCCGGGCATATTATAATTGAAGGCTAAAGTTCCTGGCAAGTTAGTGTCTGAAAGTATTAATGTTATTTATAGTAACAACTAAAGGAAGTTAATCTTTTAAAAAAAAAAAAAAAAAAAAAAATTGCAAGTCCACACAAAAATCTTTATCAGGTAGAGACTGGTCAAAATACACCTCAAAATTGGATTTAGCATGCTTGTTGTACTACAGAAAAGTGGTCTCGATTTTTCCCTACGACTAGTAATGAAAAAGTTACAATAAAAGCTATTTAAAGTAACGACAAAGGGAAGTAATTCTAAAGAAGGGAACTGCGCATGACACTTCGTCTCATGATGGTGTATAATTGTGCCAAGTTACATCAAAATCCCTCCATGCATGAAGAAGAAATGCCAAAGTCATTCTTGTATCTGACCTTTGGCCTCTTAAGTGTGACCTTGACCTTAGGCCTAGTGACCTGGATCTTGCGCATGACACTCCGTCTCGTGGTGGTGAACATTTGTGCCAAGTTATATCAAAATCCCTCTATGCATGAGGTAGAAATGCTCCGGACAAGGTTTTTATTCTTGTATCCTTTGACCTCTAAGTGTGACCTTGACCTTAGACCTAGGGACCTGGTTCTTGTGCACACACTCCGCCTCATGGTGGTAAACATTTGTGCCAAGATATATCAAAATCCCTCCATGCATGAAGAAGATATGCTCCGGACAAATTTTTTTAAGAAAATATGATAAAGGGTAATAACTCACAAAATAGGCAAGGTAGAGTTATTGTTCTTGCACATTGCACTTCCTCCCAATGTGTTCTATCAGTGTATGAAGTTTGAAGAAAATCCCTCAAGTACTTTTGGAGTTATGCTCTGGACAAAATTTTATATGAAAATATGATAAAGGGGAATAACTCAAAAAATAGGCAAGGTAGGGTTATTGTTCTTGCACACTGCACTTCCTCCCAATGTGTTCTATCAGTGTATGAAGTTTGAAGAAAATCCCTCCAATACTTTTGGGGTTATGCTCCGGACAAAATGTTTTAAGAAAATATGATAAAGGGGAATAACTCAAAAAATAGGCAAGGTAGAGTTATTGTTCTTGCATACTGCACTTCCTCCCAATGTGTTCTATCAGTGTATGAAGTTTGAAGAAAATCCCTCAAGTACTTTTGGAGTTATGCTCTGGACAAAATTTTTTATGAAAATATGATAAAGGGGAATAACTCAAAAAATAGGCAAGGTAGAGTTATTGTTCTTGCACACTGCACTTCCTCCCAATGTGTTCTATCAGTGTATGAAGTTTGAAGTAAATCCCTCCAGTACTTTTGGGGTTATGCTCCGGACAAAATGTTTTAAGAAAATATGATAAAGGGGGATAACTCAAAAAATAGGCAAGGTAGAGTTATTGTTCTTGCATACTGCACTTCCTCCCAATGTGTTCTATCAGTGTATGAAGTTTGAAGAAAATCCCTCAAGTACTTTTGGAGTTATGCTCTGGACAAAATTTTTTATGAAAATATGATAAAGGGGAATAACTCAAAAAATAGGCAAGGTAGAGTTATTATTCTTGCACACTGCACTTCCTCCCAATGTGTTCTATCAGTGTATGAAGTTTGAAGTAAATCCCTCCAGTACTTTTGGAGTTATGCTCCGGACAAAGATCGTTGCGGACGGACGGACGCATGGACGGAGAGCATTTCTAATATCCCCTTTGCCTTTGGCGGGGGGATAAACAAGACAACTCTAAATTTATTTTGTGTAGTTGAACTAACAGTAGTCCCTACTGAATATTAATGATTCCATGGTATGAACCCATCAAAAGCTCTCTGTAAATAAGGCTACTTACTTCTTACTGGAAACTGGTGTACAAATGGCAATCTGTGGTTGGCTGTATCAAGTTCTGTTAATTGATTTATAGATTTGAGCCAGTGTGGATCTTGTAAACTATTACCTGAAAATATATATAGCACAAATAGTAAGACATACCAGTTTTCTTAATAAGTACTGAAGATTTGGTGCTTTTAGTACTTTTCCGATCACTTTCACTCTTTGACTGAAATACTGTGCAGCCTCATTTGCATTATGTAACTGACCAAATTACAACATAATAGCTATTTTTATATGTTTGCTGTTAACTATGACAGTAAAAGATAAACCAAATGTATATTACACATATAACTTACATTACATGATAAGCTTAAAACTTTTCATAAACTGATATATTTCACATAAGAATTGAAATTATTTTCTAACTTGGCAATGAAAAGTGAAGAAAATACCAAAATGCCACGAAAATCAAAGCAATCGTAATCAAATCCGTGATAAAATCTGTAAAAGATCCTTTGGAAGTATAGAATGCAACCAAGCAAAACAATAGTAGACTTGGTTTGACCGAGTCTGTTCATGTAAACATTCCTTTATAATTAGAGGAACAAACAGTATAAATCAGTTTGCTTAAAAATGTCTCCCTAAACAGCTAAAACAAAATTAAATAACATAAAAAAAGAAATTCAACAAAAATAGGCTTAAAATATGATTTATTATGAAATACATGCTGTTTGTAACCTCTCCACAACAGTTTATAAAATTCCTACTTTATAAGTTTGTTTGTTTGCTACTTCAAGTACTCTTCCAAATTTTACATAACTACGCCAGAAGACTCGGAATGAAGCATTTTCCCCAGCTGTTTTCAATATTAAGACAGAAAAAAAACAATGAAGATGTCAATCATTGTTTACAAATATTCTACTGTTTTAAGATCGTATTTCAAATTTACATCATCAATTCTACAGGTATTTGAACATTGTGACCAAAAACATAAATACAAAGTTTTGTAACTTTAATACAAAGTTTTATAAGAATGTGTCAAAGAAGAACACTTCAAATCAGATCTAAGCCAAGTACACTACATAGAAACTACAATTTAAATTCTGCTGAACACAACAATAAATACAAACCTTTACAACAGCGTGCAGTTAATATTACCACAATAAAATTTCTCAGACATGTTTTGTCCAAATGCATCTCTGATAAGATGTATTGACACCAGTCAAAACTCCTCAGAATTCCAACAAAAAGCATTGCAGAGCAGATCATGTCAAAACACGACAGGAAAAAAAGCATCACCAAAACCATTTTCTGTGTGATTGGCTGGTGATGGTTTCAGACACAATACAAGAGGGAGAATCTAAACAAATGCAATTTATTTGTAAATGATTCTCCAAACAAGAAAACTACCCCTACATAGTAACATACTTCTTCACAATAAATTTGATACCATGTTTGTTCCTGCTGCTGTTGTAGAGAGGTAAGAATATGAAATGATTTCATGGACAAATGAGTGATAAACAAAACATGAAATAAAACTAAAAAGCTGCAACTCCCCTACCTCCTAATAAACAAGCTTCTAGTTCCCCTCATTCAGAATATGGAATCCCCAGTATTTCCTTACCAATGAAAACCACTTTAACATGAACATGAATAAGATTAATGTGATTCAATGAAAGTAACTGTGTATGATAGAACTCTCTGACTTGATGATGATGATGATGATGATGGTAGTAGTCGTGAAAAAGAACATGAACAATGTTAGAAAACATCCTTGTATGGGATGATGATGATAATGGTGATGATGGATATTAAGTGACAGGGATAAGGTTAGACTGAGGTGTATAATGGTATATGGCAGTGTCTGATGGTACATACCATCTGAGAGATTGCTTGAAGTGAGAATAGCAGGGTCGTACGACATCCAAGAGGACGGATCTGTGCTTGCTGTCGTGCCTGACCAGTCTGAAACACACACCAGCCAATCACACACTGTGTTACATCAACAAACCAATACCAGCGTTTACACAGAACCAATCACAGTGCTTGTAACATCAGATATATTCTGTGAACCTATCACTAGCAGCTCTTTTATATTAACTTGATTACATTGTAAAAAATTCACTTTTCCAAAAGACAACTTGAGACATCAACAATCATAATAATTTTTAACTGCTTTTATATGCTTTTCAAATGATATTCTATTTTAATCAAAAATGTTAAGAAAGAAAAACTGTTCTGTTCAGACTGTTTTTCAGAGACTTTTTTCTACTGTCAGAATTTCAATATTTTTTTTTATCCAAAATTATTTTTTATATTATATTTCTCAACCCTTTATGATTATTTTTCTTTAATTTTCATTCCGTACTTTCTTTCCATCTTTTAGTGATTTAAAATCTTTTTCAAAAATTCAATGATGCAAAAACCTTACTTTAGGTGATTTAAAATCTACATTACAACACTTATATGATGCAGAAATTGTGAAGCCCTTTTTGAAAATACCTTAGTTTTTTCGTAACATTTCAAACTGCTGGGCAGTTTAAAACTATATCTCCTGTACCTATGCACGAACTACTACTAGAAATTTATAGACATGTTTTTTGCCTGGTTCCCTGCACTAATTCAGCACATAAGCTCAAGTTTTCCTTGGGGGAATGACCTTCAGTTTACTAACACCACATTTACAAAATAATTCATATTTGTATTTTTTGCGAAGGTTATTTTTGTATTTGTTCGTTTGTCTTTTTGTGGTGCAAAAATGATGTTTTTTTTTGGGTAACAAGCCTTAATCCCTTTGCCAATCTTTTACAGAAAACATCTTTCGAAAAAGACAATTGAAACTTTCCTAAGTATTTTCAACGGATGTAAAATCTCAACTTTTCGGAAATTCAGTCAGAAACGAAACACCAGAAGTATACGTTTTAATTTTATATTCATTTTTTCCAGGGAAAACATATTTGGGGAAGAAAATTTATGGGGGGTTTGTGGCACAAACTTAAAAAAAAAAATTTCAAACAAACTTTTAAAAAAATTCCCCCAGGATTAAGGGTGCTTTTTAAAAAAATTCTGAGAACCAAAATTTTGAAAAGAAATGTTGTGGTTTTGGCCCCCCTAAAAACAGGACAATACAAGGCGTCAGGGGACGCGCGCCGCTATTCTCGGGCTTGATAGTATATAAAACCATGAGTAAAACTTAAAATTACAATAACATATTTAATCAAAAAAGGGGCCAAAATTCGCAAAATCTTGTTTGGTTGCCTCCCCCTTTTTTACAGCGGGGGTCAGAGGGTAAACAAGTATAAAAATTTAAAAGCAAATTTCAAGGACTTTAAAAAATTTTTTGGGTGGTACCAAAAAACTTTAACTTTTTTCAAAGCAAAGGGGGCCTAACAGTCAAAAAGCTGTAGATTGCCTCCTCCTTTTTAAAGACTGGGGCGAGGAAACAATATCAAAATTTGAAAGCATATCTCAATGGCTTTGAAAAAATTTGGGGACGCAAACTTAACATTTTATTCAAATCGAAAAGGGGCCATAATTCAGTCAAAATGCTTGATAGAGTTGCCCCCCTCCTTTTTAAGACTGGAGTCATGATGGAAAACAATTAGCAAAATAGAAAGCCATATTCAAGGGATTTTGAAAAAATTTGGGGTGGTACGCAACTTTAACTTTTTTTCTAATCGAAAAGGGGCCCAAAATTCATTAAAAATTGCTTGATAGATTTTGCCCCCCCTTTCACAGCGCATCAGTGATAAACAAGAATGAAAAATAAAAAAGCAAATCTCAAGGGACTTTAAAAATTTTTGGGATGGACGCAAACTTTAAATTTGTGGACGCTAACGCCCGCCAACGCCGGGGCATTAGGATAGCTCCCCTATTCTTCGAATAGGGGCTAAAAATTAAAATTTTTCGGTAGACAAACAAAACAACTCTGCACAATGAATAAGTTATCTTTCCCATTTCAAACAAAAACATCCAAGTCATACGGTTTAGTTTTTTTTGCTAGTCCAAAGCTTTTCCCCAAAATTTATCAACAAATAAGTTTTGGGTCTAAATCAGCATGAACATTTAAATGTTTTGACAATCAGGATTAATCCCACCATACCACACACCAATTTTTCTAAATCAGAAAAAAAAATGACTTTAAGAAAACATAACCGTCCAAAAGACGGGGCCCCGAAATTCAACAAGTTTTATGTTGAACAAGGACCAACTTCAAGAAAATTTTTCAAATCAAATAACACCCAATTTGAACAGATGCCCCAAAGGTTTCTAACTTTTGGACGTAATTTGAGAGAAGGAATATCTTTTGTGAATTTCCCCTTACGAAAAAAAGCTAAACAATTGTTCCATGGAAATTTGAAAAAAATTTTTTTTTTTAAACCGAAAGGAAAAAAAAATTTACATTAAATCAACCATGTTTTACCCAAAACTTGGTTTTTTAGAGGTCTGACGTGGATTTTTATCCAATACAACGGTTTTACTAAACCCAAGTTTTGATGGTTGTTCACATAAAACTTTTACCAATTTTCTATGTTGAAAAAGTGCCATAATATTAACAATTTTAACAAAGTTATCTTACTTAGTTATTTCAGTAAGTCAGAGACGGGGAGCTTTTGATAAAGTTTAAACGGGGGATAAAAAATGCCACTTTGCAACTAATTTTCCCCTGCAAAAAGGTTCTACTTTATTATAAGGGAAGTTTACCTGTGAACGGACTGCGTTTTTGGTGGATACTTTGTTAGCACCCCTACATTGAGAAATCATGAAACATATCGGATACTAGAATTTTCTGAAAGGTTGATCATTAAACCCATCATACAATCATCACTGAAAGATTAAACATTTTCAAGTATACAATAATACCCTTGAAATTCTTTTTAACCCAGGACAAAATTACGTTGACCTACAAAAAGAACCCAAAATTTCAAAAATAAAGGGAAATTAAAAGCCACAACTTTCAATCAAAAGTAAGCAGAAAATGGGGTTTCAAAGAAAGGGGTTTAAAACTGCTTCGAGGCCCAAAACTAAAAAAGAGGTCTGTTGACAGTGCCCTGCATTTTTTTCCAAGAACGGGGAAAAAGTTTGGGGCAAAGTATTACAGAGATTTTCCGACGAAAGAAAAAAAGATAAGACAAAAAATGTACAGCTTTGTGGTTTTGAAAAGTCTTGCACTTTTGGCAATGTGGTAAGCAAGTGTTTCAGATTAAAACCAATATCAAACGTTCAGACAAAAAGGGAATGATATGCGAAACTTAAAAAAATTTTCATGTCAAACAAAGCGTTGATAAAAAGCGGCCTCGACTATTGAAGAATTGATTGAAGAAGGGGGTAAAAATTTTTCCCCACGGTTTTCGACAAAAGAAAAAAATATTTTAGACAAACAATGTTCCGTTTATTTGTTTTCGATAAGTTTTGCACTAAATGGCAATATATAGCCAATTTAAAAGCCCAAAAAGGCCTAATTCATTCAAAAAAGTTATGTATCTTGCTAAGAGGAAATCAAAATGATAAACAAGGCAAGTTTAAAAGCCTAGTCAAATGTTTGACAAACATGGACTTGTATAAAACAGAACCAATTTCCAAGCCCAAAAAAAGGGGCCATAATTCCCAAAATGGTGACAAGTTTTTCCTTTCCTTCAGTGAGACTATTATACTAAACAAGTGATAAAATTTCAAAGCCATATGTCGAACTTTTTTAAAAAAATATAAACTGGTACAAAAATTTAACCAAGATTTCAAAGTAAAAAGGGGCCATAATTCAGCCAAAAACCCTTTGATGGATTTATGTACTCTTGCCTATAACGGTATGGTGATGGTAAACAAGTGTGAAAGTTTCAAAGCTTTATCCAAAAACTTTGTCAAAATAGAACGGGTAGAAATATTAAAACCCGTTTTAAAAAAAGGGGCCAAAATTCAAAAAATCCTTGATGGGTTATGTGCCTTGCCTATAACGGGCAGGTGATGGTAAACAAGTCTGAAAGTTTCAAATTTTATCTCAAAAGATTTTTGTCTAAATATGAACTGGTACGAAAAATTTAACCCCAAATTTTCAAAGCAAAAGGGGCCAAAATTTCAGCCAAAATCCCGAGGGAGTTATGTACTCTGTTTTAAACTGGCCAGGGCGAGTAAAAAAGTTTTTGAAAAAGTTATTTAAAAGACTTGTCAAAAATGAACTGGACAAAAATTTAACCAAAGATTTTCAAAGTCGAAAGGGCCAAAATTTCACCCAAAAAATCCCTGAGGATTATTACTCTTGCCAAAACGGCCAGGTGAGGGTAAACAAGTGTTAAAGTTTAAAAAGTTTTATTTTAAAAGATTTTGCAAAATATAAAGGACAAAAAACTTAACCAGATTTCAAAGACAAAAGGGCCATAACAGAAAAATCCGATGAGTTATGTGCTCTTGCCTATAACGGCCCTGGAGGAAAAACAAGTTTGAAATTTTAAAAAGCTTTATCTCAAAAATTTTTGTAAAAAAGGGGACGGTACGAAAAACTTTAACCAATGTGACCCCACCCGACGCCGGGGAGAAAGGAAGCTCTACTTATTTTTCGAATAGCGACTAAAAGGGCCCATAACTGAGCTAAACCCTTGTCCATTTTATTAGTCTTCCAAATTTTAATTTTGAGGAGACAAGGGGTCAAAGTTCAAACCCCAATAAAAAACGGGTTAGGCAAAATATGGCTGGAATTTAAAATTTAAAATTTTTTCCCAAGCCAAAAAAGGCCGAATTCAGCCAAAATAAATGACAGAGTTATGTCTCAGCGCGGGAAAAAGCTGTTATAATAAAACAAGTTTTAAAATTTTAAAAGACCAGTCAAATGTTTTTAAAAACATAAACATAAAATTATGAACAATTTCAAATCCAAAAGGCCAAAACACCCCAAAACTTAAACGTACGAAAATAACCCAAATTTTCAAAGCCCAAAAAAAGGGCCATATTCACCAAAATATTGGCAGATTTAGAACTCTTGCCTACAGGTAGAGTATTTATGAAAAACAATTGCCCAATTTAAATAAAAAACTTTTGAGGGTATACAAGTTAATCTTTCATAAAAACTTAACCCAAATCCGGGTGAAAAAAGCCATCCATATGCTCATTAGTAGGCAAAATATGTTCCATTGCTTTCAATGACACATTTAAAAAACATGACTTAGTTAGTTTACAGTTACAGTTTGCTATACAAAATTTTCACTTTTCCAATTCTTTGTAATTGTTTAACACCGCCTACATTTTGGCGATGAACATTGTATATTTTTGCCAAATAAACTTTAATGCATTGAAGTTTTTTTAATTTATGGGCAAGAAGGCCAAAATACAATGTTGTCATCGGTTGGGTTAATGAATTATACCAGACTAAAAAAAATTTTGAAAACACAATATTAAGGGAAGACCGGGTATTGTTACCTGAAATTAAGTAATAAACTTTTAAAAACCGAATGGAAGACAGTAATGAAACCCTTGTAGGAACACATTAGAAACCCGGGGCCTTTAAAAAAAAGGTTCAAAGTTAAATACTGCCTTCAAATCACAGATTTTTTAAACCCAAAAAAACCTTGCATACACACTGGGTTATCTATTAAAAAATGGGGAGAAAAAATCACATTTTTCATGTCCATTTTTTTTTCCTTAAAAATTTTTTGATTTTAAATATTCAAAATGAATGTACTTTGAAAATTTTTGTTATTTAAAATTTATTCAATTAAATATAATTTGTCAAAAAGTACCATAACACTACAGGACAGTAATCTGAATAAAAAAGCAAAAAACACAAATACAATAACAAACCCTTTACAAAGGGCCCTTTCATCGAGGTTGAATAATTTTCGTGAAAGGTTTCGAAGAAAAATGTTTTACTAATTTTATGTAATAGCCAGTATCATTTTTTAGGACAAAATGAATCACAATAAAAGAAAAACGAAAAGTTTTAAACTGTATACCTTTATACAGAAATATATATTACCAATCTTATTTCTCAGATTTTTCAATGTTTCTACTTTATAACAAAATTTAAACAAAACGGGAAAAAACACACTTCCCACAAATATGAATTACCCCCCTGGACATTGCTCCCCCACATGGGGGCCTATTTTCAGAAAACGCCACAGTACGGACTGCTTTTTTCATAAAAGGGTCTTTTTAAAAAAATTTAAACTTTTCACAAAAAACATAAAAACAGGGCTTGAACCTACTTTTTGAGCTATTATTGGAGCCTGGTGTTCCTTATATTTTCAATTATTGCCTCGGAACCGAAAACTTTTTTTTGCTCAGCTCACGAAATCAGGGTTACTTATCTACAAACTCAGTAAATTAACCAGTAAACGTAAAATTTTTTTTTTTTTTTCAGTTTATCGAAACCCTAGACCACTGAATGTAGCACCCCCCTGTAGTTTTGTTTTTTTCCAAAAAACCAAATTGAGCTTCTAAAAAATTTAAGAAATAAAAAAAAACATTTTCAAGAAGTATACTTAGTCGGGGTTCGAAAAAAGAATTAGAGCTGCTTTTGGGAAAAGCATACCCCCCTACAACTGCCAACATCTAGATTGGTTTTTCTTCTCATTAGTACCGAGAACCAGCCCAAGCCCTGTAAAAGGCATTATATTTTAGTAATTAAGGGGCCAAATTTTTCCCAACCCCGGGCCAATTGGCATTTTAACCGAATTTAAGGCAAACACATTTTTCAAGCTGGGAAAGGACGGCGAAAAATGTTCGATTAGGCGCGGACTTTTTGGGACAAAAACACACACACAACAGGGAAACAATCGCTCCCACCACATTGGGGGGAGCATAATTTCAAAACATGGATAGATTTTGTTGTGGAACGAAACCTAAAAAAAATAATGAAAAACCCTTCTGTTATAAAAGCTCAACGTTAACAACCAAATTGGTCGTGAAAGCAAAAGCTTACGATGGTAATCCATTCAAATTTTTAAATTCAAAACTTCTATTGCCACAGATCGTGAAAATACACACAATTTGTCATTTTTGATTGTCCAAAGAGAAAACTGGATTTAAAAATAATAAATATAACAAGCACCAATAACGATTTACCGTATTTGGACCGACGTGTGATTTGTACGCACTGGGAAATCTGTGTACCGCCTAATTGGGATGTGGAAAAAGACAAGTGAAAACCCTGAAAAAAGGGGCACCCACCCTTTAAATTAAAAAGGTCTACACTAAACAACAAAATGTGACTGTAAACAAAACCCAAAATCAAAAATTTACAAGAAAAGACTAAACAAAACAACATTCAAGTATTATCTATCAATAACTTGCATTTAGGGTAAAGTTTATAAAGGGAATTTTTTTTTTTTTTTAAAAAAAAAAAAAAAAATTTTTTTAAAACTTTTTAGAGAAACTACCCAGTTAATTAAAGCTAAGGGAGAAAGGATGTGCAAAAACAGGCAGAAATTTTTCCAAGCAAAGTTTCAAAATGAAATCCCCAAAACGCCACCAGTTGCAATATAAAATTAAAAGGAAAAAATTTTTTCAGAAAAATCAAAAAACATGGCCCTTTCTTGTGAGAATTTTTTGTATTTTTAATTACAATTTTGGTTACATAATAAAACTCTAGAAAAAACTGTCAGAATATTTTTTAATTTAATTCATATTTAGAAATAAAAGAAAGTACTTTTTTTTCAAACAAAACAAAAACTGAAGGGGAGCCATTCATAAAAATTGGGAAAAAAAAACTGTAAAAAAAATTACAAAAGCAAAAAAATTTAAATTTTGGGAAAAAATTTTTTTTTTTTTTAGAACTGACTTTGGGAGAAAGGGGGAAATTCATGGGAACAAAATATATCCACAGACATCTCAAAAACTTTCCGGGGGGGATTTTTTCCAGTTTTAGCATCGTCTAGATGAGGCGGAAAAAACTTTTGACGAAAATCCTAACGAAATGTTTTTGTTTGTTGTTTTTTGGGCCGTTTTCTTTTTTAACAGATCTGCAAACCTCTAAGGGTTCTTCAATGGTGAAACCCGCCAAAAAGAAATGTCTTTTTTTTAAAATTTTAAAAAGCACTTTGATTTTTTTTTTTTTTATTGATATAAAAAAATTTTTAAAAAACTTTTAAAAAGTGAACCCTGTTTTTTATCTCAGTAGTATGAGGGTATGTGTGCAACATTTTTTATTTCCCGCCCTTTATAATTTATTCCATAAATGAAAATTTTACCCGGGAAAAATGTACTACTGAAGTTGGGTAGTTATTTTTGTTTTTTAACGCGCACCGACCAATTTAAAAGGTTTTATGGCTCTTTCCACTTTGAGGGGGGTGAGACCCCAGGGGCCCCCCAGGGATTTAATTCATCACAAGCAGTACCGGGTAGAACCACCCACCCTGTAAAACCAGCTGGATAACTCCCCACATGAAGAAATTTAACCCTGGGGAGGCTTTAAAACCCCTTAAAGAATGGCAAGTAAATTTTAACCACAACCTTAACCACTCGGCCCCGGGGCCCCGGGGTTTTAATTTAAGGTAACTGCAGTTTTCCAGTATTTCGGGGTTTTGATGTTTCCTGAATAAAACGCAAAATTAAGCTAGATTAAGCACAAAAGACATATGTTCCTGAAAAATTCCCAGTAAAACTTTTTACTTGCATGTTTCACCAATGAATTCAAGGGATGGAAAAAATTTCTTTAGAGATCTTTTATAAAAAATGGGAAAAAAAAATCATCTGCCTCAGCCGAGATTCATTTTGCCACCTCTGCAAAGTAGATGCACTCTAAAACAAGTCCTCAGGGGAGTCTTTGAAAAAAAATGCTTGTAAAAAAAAGCAGCAATTCCTAATTATGTTAAAAATGTTTAAATACCCAAATCTCATCTTGCCAAACTTTGCTTTTTTTTGGTTTTGGGTCTGCCAAAACCCAAAAACGCTTCCAATTGTATTGTGTTTACTGTATTGTGTCAGGAAACTCTGTTTTTTGTATCTCTGTTGCTTCTGAATTCAGATTTTTTATGTTTTTCAATGAATTTTTACCACTTATTGATCCAATTTATTCAATGAAAATATTCAGAATAATTTTCAAAACCCTTCCCGACCCAAAGTGCCAAAAACTTAATCAGGAGGCCTAGCACTTTTCGTCAAATCTCCCTGCTAGGAATTTACACCAACATTTTTTTTTTAATTTTTTACATACCCGAGCAAAACATTTTAAACCCTTTTAAAAAAACTTTTAAAACACAACACATAGATATCATTATATTTCTTTTCAACAGTGAAGTAAAAGAATAAACTAGATAAAAAATTTGATCAATTTTTCTTCCCCGGTTTCATGGGGGGTTTTGGATTTCTGCCCCTGAAATCCTTATACACTAATAATGAAAAATTGTCGAATCAAAACCCGGCTTTTTTTGTTTATGATACTGTAGAAGTTTGGTTTTTTGTTTTCTTGGTGGAGAATTTTGGGTTACTGGGGGGAGCTGAACTTCTGTTTTTGGATATGTTCGTGGCCCAAAAAACAAATAATCGAGAAAAACATAAATACTAAAATAAAAATTTTAGTAAATTTTCATTCTTGCAGTTTAATTTCGAAACAAATCCCGTACTATAAAATTTAAAACTTAACTTACTCAATTAAACTTATAAAAGTAATGAGAAAAAAGTCATTTTGCTAAACATAAGTCTAACCCTTTTTTTTTGCATTTTAAGAGAATTCAAAATTTAATAAAAAATTCGATTCAAAATCCATCAAAAGTTTTGAAAATATTATTTTTGATATGACAGGAGGTTTTTTCCCCTATCTATGTAAAAAAAAATATCCTCTTCTCCGTATGTTCGGCCCCAAAACAACCTATGTTTTTGTTGTGTTGTTCTCTGATTTTCTGTAGTTCGTGTTTCCCGGGGCTTGTTGTGTTCTGGTTTTGTTTTCCGGGCTTTCTTTCTGATTTGGAAGCTGTTTTTTATTTGTGTTACCACCACTTTTTTGTAGTGACGGCCACGCTTCATTTTTGGGTGTATGGAGGAATCTGAAACAAAAGCCACAACCTTTTCATTTTTTCCTCTCTTTGTATAAAGATCCCCTTTTTATTCCAAATAACTTAAGACAAAAACTGGCAGCACACCTTTAATTGGGAGTCCCCATCAAAATAAATTTACCTCACAAAAAAAAAATTTAAAAAATTTCCAAACAATACACTATCATTTTAAAAAAAAGATAACCATGTTACAGACTTTCAAAATGGAGCAAAAATTTCACATGCACCCCTCACCCCCCCAACCAAGCCATTTCAAGGTATGAAGGTTCTTTCCCGCAATCCAAGTAATGGGAAAAATAACACATATTTTTATTTTCCGTTGTGTTTGTGGTTTGGACTTTGGCGTGGGGTGTGACTGTGCTGGAGGGCGGTTGCACATCTTGGGGGGCTCGGATGGCTGATCACTTTGTAGGTGAACTTTTCTTTTTTTCCCGTTTATCACTACTTTTTGGCTTTAAAAAGCAAATATTTTAAAATTTTGGGCAAAATAAAGGTTTTGCGCTTCTTTCACACTACCAAAGGAATCAGCTGTTTTTAGATAAAAAAAAGACAGCCAGAGGCTTTTCAGGGGGCTTTAAAAAAACACTAAAAAAAGTAAATTTACCGGACGGCAAAAGAAAGTTAATGTTAAATTTTTTATTTTTTTGGGTTTTACGGGGCACCCCACTATAGGTTAATGCCCAAAGGCCCACAAATTTTGGCAAACCCCCATTACACGAATAAAAAAAAGGAGGATTAACAGGAATGAAAACCCAAAATAAAAAGTGCCAGATGTACAGACTAATGATGTTAACACAGTTAAAGTTTTAAATTTTCAAAAAAATTATAAACCTTCAGTTTTCAGCGCAAGCAATATTGAAAAAAAATTTTTTTTTGGCAAAAAAATTTTGTAATCAAGTTACATGTTTTAAAAATGGGGGGGGAAAAGTCTAAGAATTTACTGCTTTGCGAGTTTAATTCACTGGAAAACTGGTTTTAATAATAAATTTTTGATTATGAAAGTAAATTCACCGTTTTTTTCCAGTTTCCCTTGTTTTTTTACAAGTAACTGCAAATTCCTCCGGGCATGGCGGATAATTGACAAACTATTGTCTTCCCCCAATCATTTTTGTAACAAAAAATCTTCTGTAAGTTTTTACAGGGGTTTTTTAATTCATCTATGGACAATAATTTACAATTTCACATGCGATCCGGTTGATGAATTTTTTAAATGGATTATTCTTTGGGTGTTTTTTTGGGTGTTTATTTTTCAAAAAACTTTTTTTCAAAATCTTTATTTTACGCAAAGAAAATAAAGTTACAAAAACCCCTTTCAATATCGAAATCAAATGTTTACAAAGTTTTCGCATTTGACAGCTTTTATTCATAATCTTTGTTCCCTTTTTTTTGTCAGAATTGTTAACAGGATTTAATTTTTCACGTAAGTCCCCCAGGGAGATATGGAAATAAAAGCTTTTAAACTTCCCCTGGGAAGTTTTTTTCAGAAACTAGACCTTCAACAACTTTTTACACAAACAAAAAAGGCCCCCACTGCCCCAGCCCCTTTCCTAATATTTATATTTAACGCTTAAAAACTCAGCATTTGCTCTTTTCCCTGCCCGCGCAAAAGTTTTTTACGTGTTCCAAAAGCATTGCAAAAATTTAAAATGAAAGGTAACACTGTCCCAAAACTAAAATACAGACAGGGACTATCAAAATGCCATAAGGGGCTATGCCCCAACTACGGAGCAAAAGTTACAAACCCACTTCATTTCTTTTTTTTAGAAAAAAGCCGTCCTCCCCGTTCATTTTAAAAACAACAGTCCTGCAAACAAAAGGTAAAAAGGGGCCCTTAACAATACAACCAATAACTTGTTTTTTATTTGTATTTGTTTATGTTTTAAAATACCATTTTGGAAAGGCAAACCCTCTTAGGTAGAAAAGGGCTATTTCATTTTCCGGGGGGCCCCCTTGGAAAAAACCAACCCCACAAACCGCAAGACTTCCCAATGAAAGAGTTTTCACCCCTTTTAAGGTTTCAAAACCCATGAGGAAGGTAAGTGATGCAGTCAAGCAACTTAACACTAGGGTGTGACTGCCCCTTCTTCACCTTTATTTGATTCTAAAACTTACTGCATAAAGGTCTAATATCAATTTTAAACAAATGCAAAAAGCACATAATTGATTTAATTTTAATTGGGAAATATGAAAAGAAGAAATGGGCAGAAAAAAAAACAAAATCTTATGTTTTAGGACACTGTGTGCCTCTTTAAAAATGGCTACATATTTAGTTGTTCCAAGCGGGCTTTTTAAAATTCCGACCCTAATTTTCTTGTTTACAGCTATTTGGCTTTGAGCACTTCATTTTATTATAAGTTTCATAAGCACACACTGGGGCCCGAAAAAAAAACAAACATAAAACTAAAAAGATGTTTCATAGTATAAAACCCCCATATGGAACGCTTCTTCCCAAATTGTAAATTTTTACTTCCCAGAGGGACTTATAGAAAAGGAACCCCATGAATTGATAACAGTTATTTTTTCTTTTAATTTAAAAGCACCTAATGTTTAAAAACAGAAACAAAAAATAAAACTCGTAAAAAAATATAAAGAGATTCCCCTTTTTAATCACAGTGTACAAGTTTACCTGTGCACCACATTTAAAATTTCCTGGTTTATCACAACTTATGAATTTTTCCAAAATTTTTCCCAAAAAATTCATGTTTCTTTAGCACTTCTGGGTCAGCCCAAACTTGTGGGCAGACCAACAACAAAAACAAAATTTCTTTGGGTACCCTGTAATATTATAAACGAGTACTTGTTTCGCTTAAACAATTTTTGCCCTCAGCAAAAGGACATCTCTAAATTTTTATACGTAAAAAAATCCCGGATGAAGAATATTACAAAAACACAAAAAAGTAAACCTTTTACCTTCTAAATCATCATCCCCTTTTAGCAAAAAAATTTCCAAAAAATTGAAACACTAACATTTAGTTTTTTGATTTCAATCTTTTTATCAATTTTGGCCCCGATACCCCTTTCAATGACATTTTCACTGCTTCAAGGGAAAAATTTTTCCGCATTGGCGAGGTTTTTATTTTCTCAGCTTTCTGTTTTCCTGCGATCTTTTTGACGCTTTTCTTTCTTTATCCTCTGTAACCTGCAATATTGGAACAGAAAGATTTAGCTTCAGTAGATAATTGCAAGAAGTACACAGAAAGACATTAATCATTGGAAGATCATTGAAAAGTCATCTAGTACACTACAACTAAAAACATTTTCTATTGGTGAGGACATCAAAACACAGTATCATTTTAAATGTTGTAGACTGATTAAATAACAATTCCATTAGAAGCCTAGACATCCGAGATGAACAAGTTGGTGAATACTAATCAATATGAGACAAAGTTACATGAAAACATGACACATACTCATCTTCTGTGAGAGGATTGAATTTAGCTGGATCCTCTGGATATGCCTGTAATAAGACAAAAATTGTAACAATATATAAACACATGGCATGTTACTCTCAAAGCAAATGAAAATTTCATTACACCAGGATACTTAAAGAAGTCAGAGGGCAGATCAGGGCATTGTTTTCATTTTTGGTTAATGGGTTGTATGTTTTGGGCTGATTTTTACCACTTAGCATAAACATTTATTTCACCAAAATAGCTTCACTGTTAACAACTAAACATAAAGTGAAGACCTCCTAGTAGACATGCAAGTATTCATTAAGAGGTTTCTACACTTAAACTAGAATGTGTCTGTAGGACACAGGGTGTGCCCCCCACTGGTACATTTGTCATAAATGAGGGCCAATAATTCAAATGTTTGCAGTCTTAATGGGGTATAGCCTCAACAATCATTTTATGAAAAGGATTCATTATTCTAGACCCTTTACTTTATGAGCTATGAGCATCACAAACAAAAAATCCACTACTTTGGTTATTTCACGGGCCATAACTCTGTAATAAGAGCGAAGATTCTCAAGAGGAATGCCAAGTGTGCAAGTTCACATCACGATAAAGACTCCAGCAAGGTTTCTTGAATTTACATCCGATACTTTTTGAGCTAGGCACATAATTAGGTGAAAAAGTGCATTTTTTTACTATTTCAGGGGCCATAACTTTAAAAATTGGGGGTGGAGCCAGCCAAAAAATTAGAGGTGTGCAAGTTTATATCATGATAAAGACTTATGCAAGTTTTCAACCATTTATGTTAAATACTTTTTGAGCTAGGTGCATCACAAGGTGAAAATGTGTATTTTTGACTATTTCAGGGGCTGTAACTCTAAAAATAGGGGGCGGACCCAAATGAAAAATAGGAGGTGCGCCAGTTCATATCATGATTAAGACTCATGCAAGTTTTTCATGAATCTATATCAAATACTTTTGAGCTAGGCATGTCACAAGGTGAAAATGTGCATTTTTGACTATTTCAGGGGCCATAACTCTGAAAATAGGGGGCCGACCCAAATGAAAAATAGGAGGTGCGCAAGTTTATATCATGATTAAGACTCATGCAAGGTTTCATGAATCTATATCAAACACTTTTTGAGCTAGGCGTGTCACAAGGTGAAAATGCGCATTTTTTACTATTTCAGGGGCCATAACTCTGACAATAGGGGGCAAAGCCAGATGAAAAATAGGAGGTGCATAAGTTTATATCATAATCAAGACTCATGTAAGGTTTCATGTATCTATATCAAATACTTTTTGAGCTAGGCATGTCACAAGGTGAAAATGTGCATTTTTGACTATTTCAGGGGCCATAACTCTAAAAATAGGGGGTGGAGCCAGATGAAAAATAGGAGGTGCGCAAGTTCATATCATGATTAAGACTCATGCAAGGTTTCATCAATTTATATCAAATACTTTTTGAGCTAGGCGTGTCACAAGGTGAAAATGTGCATTTTTTACTATTTCAGGGGCCATAACTCTGAAAATAGGGGGCGGAGCCAGATGAAAAATAGAAGGTGCGCAAGTTCATATCATGATAAACATTCATGCAAGGTTTCATCAATTTGTATCAAATACTTTTCGAGCTAGGCGCGTCACGAACTTCGGACGGACGGACGGATGCACGGACAAGACCAAATCTATATGCCCCCACCACTCATGGGGGGGCACAAAAATGCCAAATGTCCATAATTTGTGTTTCATCTATTAAAGTTATATTAAACTTCACAGATACAGTGCAATAACTCCTGCCATACCTTTCTGCAAGCTGGACAAAGACCGTTTTCATCAGTTCTTATCCTATGCCAACAGAATCTGCAAATCTGAAATAAAAACATTACAATATCCAAATATTCTATTCTCCAACAACAATATATGAATGTATTAGAGTATAAAAATTTACACATAACAGTAAAACTGCAGTTAATAAAAGGGCTTATTAATCAGGCAAAAAGTAACAATTTTTACTATTTAATAAAAACATCCTAACCCTAGATGCTGGTAAGAAAGATAAAATAACTGACTTACATACAAATATATGTAGTTACATTACCAATATAGCAAGAGTTTACACCTTCAAAGCGATTAATCAAATCAGCCGCGCCATGAGAAAACCAACATAGTGGCTTTGCGACCAGCATGGATCCAGACCAGCATGCACATATGCGCAGTCTGGTCAGGATCCATGCTGTTCGCTTTCAAAGCTTATTTCAATTAGAGAAACCATTAGCGAACAGCATGGATCCTGACCAGACTGCGCAGATGCGCAGGCTGGTCTGGATCCATGCTGGTCGCAAAGGCACTATGTTGGTTTTCTCATGGCACGGCTCAAATTATGGTCAAGTAAAAGATTTGTTCAAAACTTTAACATCTCATTATTTACACTTACTTGTGTTCTCATAACTCTCAATACAACTTAGATTTTCACTGACTGTTTTAAAAATTTGATGGGTTATTTCAAGATTTATAAGTATAGACTTGATAAACATACTTTGCCTAAGGAACGATATAAAATAGAATATTTATTGTAATATATTTGTGAAAGATTTGTTTCAACAATTATCCATTTAGAGCCCTTTGCCTATCCTTGTTGCGCAACTAATATCAGTTGGAATAAATTCAGAAGCTAGACACAGTTTTAAACTTGATTTTAGGTCACATTGTTGAAACATGCCCATATCTACAAACTAGAAATCATACTGAATAAAAAGAAATTCTCATCTATTAAAAAAATTTCATAAGGATCTAACACTATGTAATGGGTCTTTTCATTCCGTAAATCTCTAACAGAATATACGAAAAGTAAAATCTTAACTTAAATGTGACTGGCCACCTCTCAAGCAACCTTCAGGCAGATCGAAGAACAAAACAATTAAAAAAGATAGGAGGAAAGCCACTGAAAACTTACCTGATATCCACATGTGCATGGGAAGAAATTAATATCATCAATTTCCAATGGTTCCATACATAGGGGGCACTGAAATAATAAACATTAATCAACTTTATTTCCTGATGAATATCTTCTAACACAGGCAAAGTAAGACTAAATTTATGTTAATTCAACTTGCTTATTTAAAAACATACAGACAAGTGTAAGATATACTGCCATAAATGATGAAGTATTTTTATAATACTGAACATCTCAAAATATTTTTTCTCTTTACATATAAGGTAAAACAGAATAACAAGAGACAAGTAGGGCAGAATCTGCCTCCCTTATTAATGATGTGAGTAACAATTTCAACTAGTAAGAGTTTACGTAACATGTACAAGGTCTACTTGTTAAAGGAGTATTGATTTGCAATGTCGAATAGTATTTAGTTTGTACACTGTAGAATGGTCATGTGAAAATATAAAAGACACAGTTATTGATCTGCATGCACCTCTCTTGTGTAATTTAACATTATTCTTTTTTATTGATTTTTATAGGTGCACAGAAGCAGCAGACTAAAGCAGTTCTATTTACAAGAGCCAGAGAATATACATTAACATTAAATAAATTGCTTTATAAAAATAACTTTCCTAAACAACCTTTTGCATGCAACATCATTACATGTACTAATTGTTTACATTTAACCATCCTGAATAGATCCAAAGAAGTTCTTGTACATAAAAAGGTTTTTGCCATAAATAACAATTATGTATAGGTCACATAGTTGGCTTCCAGCTTTTGACGGTGGAAGACACAGTGTCCCTGAAGGCACTATTTCAGGCCCAAGCTGATACCTGGGTAGAATCATCCGCAATATGAAGCCGGCTTTGATGCTTCCACACATGAAAATTCTACATGTCAAGGCAGTTTCCAACCAACAGTGGTTACAGGCTGTGACTATAATTGCTCAACCATATGAACTATCAGTTCTACACATGAAAAAAAGGTCTTACCCATAAATACCAATGGTTACAATTAAATGATTATGTACAGGTTTCAAATTACCTCAATCTGTTCATCATTTCCTGACATGACTGTTTTTTCTCTCTAGCGTAGAATCTCACGTCTGAAAAACAATATACTTCAAATGACTTATCTAATCTTGTAAATTTTGAGTAAATATAAATTAGAACTGTGCGATAATTAAACAATCAGCTGCTAAAACATACAATTTACCTAAAATATGGAGACTGCAAGAGTTTCGTGAGCTTAGCTCAAGTCCAAAGCAAAATAATTCATTGTTTACTTAATATAACTACCACTTGTTTAAACAAGAGGGTCATGATGACCCTGAATCGCTCACCTGAGTGATATGAGCCACATGTTTAAAATGCCAAACTGATGCTAAAATATAAGAAAGTAGGTCAGTAGGCCATATTCAATTATTCATGGTCACTGAAAGTCAGTTTTAAAATCGGTGTCCAAAACTGTACATGTCATCCAAATTTCAAGGCTGTATCTTAAAAATAAGAAAGTAGGTCAATGTCACAGTCAGGTGACCCCTAATCACTTGGGGTCATCAGGTAATTATAATCAAATAGTCTATGAAATATGATCTGATAATTTTTAAGAATTTATTCCTATATAACTCATATAACAAGTGACCCCCAGGGCGGGGCCTCTTTTCACCCCAGTGGAATAATTCGAACAATCTTATTAGACATCCACTAGGCAATGCGACATACCAAATATCAATGGCCTAGGCCTTGAACTTTCACACAAGAAGATATTTTTTCCCTATATAAGTCTACGTTAAATTTGGGACCCCCAGGGTACGGGCTCTTTTCACCCCAGTGGCATAATTTGAACAATTCTGGTAGAGGACCACAAGGCAATGCTACATACCAAATATCAAAGGCCTAGGTATTGTGGTTTTAGGCAAGAAGATTTTTTGTTTAAAGTTTTTTTCCTATATGTCTATGTAAAACTTGGGACCCCCAGGGTGGGGCCTCTTTTCACCCCAGGGGAATAATTTGAACAATCTTGTTAAACATCCACAAGGCAATGCAACATACCAAATATCAAATGCATAGGCCTTGCAGTTTCAGACAAGAAGATTTTTAAGTTTTTCCAATATATGTCTATGTAAAATTTGAGACCCCCCAGGGCAGGGCCTCTTTTCACTCCAGGGTTATAATTTGAACAATTCTGGTAGAGGACCACAAGGCAATGCTACATACCAAATATCAAAGGCATAGGTCTTGTGGTTTCAGACAAGAAGATTTTTAAAGTTTTTTTCCTATATAAGTCTATGTAAAACTCGGGGCCTCTTTTCACCCCAGGGGCATAATTTGAACAATCTCCTTAGAGGACCATTAGATGATGTCACAAGCCAAATATCAAGGATCTACGCCTTGCGGTTTTGGACAAGAAGACTTTTAAAGTTTTTCCTCGGAGTTCTACATGCAATTCAATTCTCTGAATAATTTTGAAAGGGGACCACCCAAGGATCATTCCTGTGAAGTTTGATGTTATTCTGTCCAGTGGTTTTCAAGAAGATTTTTTTTAGAAAATGTTGACGGACGGACAACGGACACTGAGCAGTCATAAAAGCTCACCATGAGCCTTTGGCTCAGGTGAGCTAAAAACACATATAAAATAGGCCACTCTTGAAACATAATAAAAAAGATTTATTTGAAAATCATTTTCTATCACTAACAGTAATGCACGAGTTTCAAAATGATTCATATAATAGAAGTCTCATAACCTCCGTCATTTGTGCATTTGTTATGGAATTTGAAAATGATCCATTTTCAAAGTATTTAGACCAGAGTGAACAAATTACCTTAACTGTGAATACATACAGGGAATTTCATGTAAACCCCATATCTAGCGTCCTTCGTATACAAAACAGGAATCTGGTACGTAAAAGTACCTGGGACGTATTTTAGCCCATTACATAATTCTGAACGAGTGCTCTTATCGTTGATGAAATAATCACAATCTGAATCTTTCATTAAATTTGGAAATTTCACCATTTTTAATAAATGCCAAGATCTGTCCGGATGGGACTGCGATAAGTATAAAGTGCCATTTACATTACATGGCGCATACCTGTCAATGTCACCCCCCCGTTGGCTTGCTATTTTTTTCGAGGGGGAATTTTTTTTAAATAGGGGGAAAAACACTATTTTGAGAGGGGAATGGGGCCGATATTCAGCCCCAAATTTTGCAAAAACTGGAGCACTGAAATGAGAATATGTCTTAAATGATGCCACCAAAACTATAAAGAAATAGGATCAGTTAAGTTACTGGGTGGTAGCCAGAACTACTTGTAAAGTATCGACTACCCCCACACATCTACATGCTTTAAGTGACTGTGAGCCTACTATTGATCATCACTTACATATAAATAAGCATAACATAGCTTTCCTATTAATGAAATGTTATATATCTAAATCATTATCATCTATAATTAGATCATTTCTCATCAAAAGGAAAGGAAGTGTCTAGGGGTACGGATCCGTACCTCTAGAATCTGATTCTAGAGGTACGGATCCGTACCTCTAGACAAGCCTGTTAGGGGTTTTCTAGGGGTACGGACCTCCGTTTTTCTAGAGATTAAGGGTCATTTACATTTCAAATTTTGTTTAAAATGGAAGAACAAATAACATTTCATCAGAATTCACCTTAAACTTGGATCTAAATGGTTTACAGAAAACAACGCTCATCCGATTTGTTACATTTTCTTTCGGAACGTAAATAACCGAGGAACACCAAATAAATCACGAGGATTCGAACTGGCAGAAAAATATAAAGATTAAACAAAATAATGTTAAATAAATTATGTTGGGAAAAATATTTTAAATTGATAATTAACCCTTAGTGTATTTATGTTTTTCACACATTTGGTAGCCATGACGAGATACATGGGACATTTTCACAAACAGTTTCTTTTCGCTCAATTGATTACTAAGCAATCAGTTCCGTGCCGATTGTCATTATACCTTGTTAAATAACAACATAAATTGGTGCATATTATCATGCCAAATTTATTTATTTATTTTTGCTGAATTTCAAATAGAAGTCATTTAAGGAATAGATTCATTCATTAATCTAGCTTTTATCAACAGTTTATTTGACAACAATCTAAATCGATAGGAACTGTGTGTATTCATTTGGAGTTCCTCGGTTATTTAGGTTTTGAAAGAGAAGGTAAACAATCGGGTGAACGCTGGTATCTGTAAACCAATTAGATCCAAGTTTTAAGTGAAGACTGGTAAAGACTTATTTGTTATTTCATTTTCAACAAAATTTAAGATGTAAATAACTATAAATCTCTAGAAAAGGGAGGTCCGTACCCCTAGAAAACCCCTAACAGGCTTGTCTAGAGGTACGGATCCGTACCTCTAGAATCAGATTCTAGAGGTACGGATCCGTACCCCTAGACACTTCCAAAAGGAAAATGGGTGTGTGCCCTTGTTCACAACTGCAACAAAAATTATCTCCTTTGAATTTAATGTTGAGGATACAGAACTCCTGTAATAACTTTAGAATAAAGATGGTCGCTGACCTAATAATTTAGTGCTATTTAAAACCAGAATATGAAATATTATGTCAAAATTTTCGCCGTCCTTCACAAGCTGTTTAGACTGAAAATCGGGTTTAGACATGGTAAACTCCCAATGTATTTTCCGGCTTGGAGTAATCATATAAGTAGTTTCTGTAAAACCGAACGTTAGCTAACATCTTATGGATGTATATAAGGCAAAAATATATTTCTTAATAACAACAGACAGCTTACAATGCAGAAATTTTCTGAAGTATTATACCGACGACAGAATCGTAGATTTGTGCGCAACAAATTCACGCATCGAATGCCCGGATGTCACACTCACGAGATTGAGGACAGATACTACTAAATTACAACCATGAATTACTTGATCAATGACCACTAAATTTAGCGCATCAAGTCAGTGTCTTAGGATGTTAAACAGAAAAAATAAAGCGAATATATGTCAATGAGGCAGTTTCAAGGGTTCCGGTAACCGGATATCTAGACATTCACCTCAATAACTCAGTGGTATAGTAACGGAAAACATATTATCTGAATGTCAATTTATATCTGATAACACGAAATATTTTCTTGTTATCAATTTAGGAAGTAGCAACGTGAAATTTTAAAAACTAACCAGTAAATCAGATAATTAAGTGTATAACTATCTATTTTATAAGAACATGGTGCTATTTCAACTATTTATTATAACTATTAACTTTTTTTATTTATGTTTTGTGGGTATATATAATATTATTAAAATATGTCTTAAAATTTTACAGCAGCTATTTAATAGATTACATTATTTTTAATTAACCGATTGCTCTTAATTTTGTCATAATATGGTAGATGACAGATGTGGGTTTGGTACTGTGTATGACCCTTTCAGACCCTTTTTCTCCATTCTACACCTTTCTTTCGGCGGGTCTAGTGTAAGTACTCTTACTAAGGGGACTAGGTTTTGTCATGCACTTGTCACAAAAACCCGACTGTCAACTACTAATTTTTATCTGTTTTACTCCTATCTTTTTATGCATGTATCATATGTTTATTCCCAGGGGAGAAAACATGTCAGTAATATATATTTACTGTAACAGTGCTACTTAACTTACCTTACCACTTTTATGCTTGCTTTAAGTGTTTTCCCTTACAGCTGCTTTTAGTTTGTTATTACTTTATCGTTGTTTGTCGGGAAATAGCTTTAAGCGAATGTTATTTGTTATATGAAATATCGACGTTAAATAAAGATTCTTGTATCTTGTATCTTGGTGTTAATTAACTCGTAAACTTGTTATATTAGTTCATTATCTTGGTACGTTTTCTCGAAATCTTAACAAGTTAGTCACTTACTTATCTTGGATAAGTAGGTAAGTGGTGGCAGTTTTGGGATGGAAGTTCACAATTCATGTTACGCTTATTTATCTTGCTTGGAAATGTTTCACGAAAATATAATCAGATAACCAGATAAATATCATACATATTAAGTGGTTATCTAGATAATTAATACGAAATCTAAAGTAAGTTAGATAACGTGTGACAGTGATATGCCACCAAACTAACTAGTTGAACAGATAATTAAGTGAACAACTATTTAAGATTTCGCGTAAATTCGACTCGTTATGTATCTGGATCTTATGTTGGCATATTACTGCCATACGTTATTTAACTTACTTTGAAGCCCAGACTATCCTGGCCATGCTATACCTAAAACGGGATATACGTGACTGGACAGATTTTCTGTTTTTGCAACAGGGTGATTACAACCCCGAGGTTCATTCACTGGGTATACCAAGTTTACTCTTTTATTAGATAGTTAAAGATTCAGTTAAGTTTAAATTTGAAAGGCAAGCCGAATTATTGTTTTCTATTTTTATTTTCAAACTCAATCAATGTTTACGCAACTTAAGCTAAAACATCAAACCATTAAATTTTTGTCAAATGGCCAAATAAAGCTGGGGTCCTCATGAGAACTCCCCTAAGGGCCGTGTGGAAGAAAAGCCGCATGAAAAACGGCTTGCTGATAAATGTAATAGAATTCTGCCTGAGCCAGTACTAGTGGGCATGAGGGATGTTGTATATTTCATATTATCTCTCATGAATACTTGGTCAAGAATGTGTTGTCTTGGTAATTTTAAATCCTTCTCTCATGAATACACTCAGTCAAACCGAGTCAGCTTTTATGTTGCTTGCTTGCATCTATGTTTCCAAAGGATGTTTTCACCGATTTTGTTTATAGAATCTTGGGCAAGCTTGAAAGTTACTAGGTAAGGTGTGGTAAAATTAGGTCACAAGGTAAAATCACAGAAAGTACTCAAGAGGCCACATTATTTTGACATCAACGTAAAGCCTGGTCAGAATTTTTGCCTTCTTATCAGTCTTTATACCCTCACCTAATAACCTGTAGGTGACAAAACACCCCCTCGTTATTGGTCAGCCAGATAAATGTCAAATTTAAAACAGAACTATAGGTAAAATAATAGAACAATCTATTTGACATTCAAGAGATCACATTTCCTGTCCCATCTTCACGAAACCTACTATGAATAATTGGCTTTATTAAATCTAGGTAAAGTTTGAAACAGGGTCATCTGGGATTAAAACTATTTCACTAGTTCATAAAAGAAATGTCTATAATCTAGAGGTCACCCTTTTACCCGAATTACACGAAAACTGGCCAGAATGTTTATCAAATCGAAAGTAGATTATGTAGGGTCAAAATAAGGCCACAAGGTCAAGTCACAGAACATTTTGAGCCCGCCCGCTTAGCTCAGTAGGGAGAGCGCAGATCTACGGTTTGATCCCAGGGCGAGCCGTATGTTCTCCGTGATGATTTGATAAAAGACATTGTGTCTGATATCATTCGTCCTCCACCTCCACTGATACACGTAGGGAAGTTGACTTGCGGTGAAAGGTTTGTACTGGTACGAAATCCAAGAACACTGGTTAGGTTAGCTGCCTGCCCTTACATAACTGAAATACTGTTGAAAAACGGCGGCGTTAAACCCAAAGCAAAAAAGAACACTCTGTTTAATACTGAAGTCGTCGCCTTTTCTACCTGGTGTGATATGAACTTTACAGAGGAATTAATTTGGTTCAGTCTCATGTAGTGACCTTTACCTTTGACATCAATTCACCAAAACTATGAGAGTCATCTACAGACGAGATATAACGGATTGAAGTGTGTGATGGTCATACTCATAGGCTTAAGAATTCTAAAACTATTATATCCTAAACTATCAAGGTCACAGCAGTTTTAGTCTTTGAAGTCCAAAAACAGACTAAACCATAGGCAATATATTTTAATGCTATAAAATTTGCTGATCTATGCACTATTCAGCTACTGACCATTACCTTCGCCTTACGATTGACCTACTGACGGAAACTAACCATTGACCTACTGACCGAAACTAATATGGGTGATCTTTTGACAAGTTTTGAGTATTCTCTAGTTATTGATCAAAACTCATTTTCAGCCTCAACATCACTGTGGCATTGACCTTTGACCCCCATCCCCCAAAGCTAAAAGGGCAATCTTTTGACCATTGACGCTAATGCTATGACTGCTTTAGGAATAAGCCGTCTTCAATTACTGATCAGCTCAAAGTCACTGTGATCTTAAACATTGATAAACTGACCCATAAAACAAGAAATGCAATGTCTAACCACAAAAATATTATCCTAAAAAGTTAAACAGTCCAAGGCCAATGCATTCTCTAGATATTGCATGAAAGTTTCCAGTCTAGTGCTCACTGTTACTTTGACCTTTGACCTAACAACTCCAAAGTATTAGGAGTATTCTACTGACCAAAGACAATCATTCTACAAAGACTGACCATTGTAGGCCCACGAGTCTTCCAGCTATTGACTGGAAACTGTTTTCAGTGACTGTGACTTACTGACCACAAAAAATTAGGGGTCATCTTCTGACTACAGGCAACCATCCTATGAAGTTTGACTACAGCTGTCCAAAACGGTCCCTAGTTAACACTGGAAACCAAATTGTCTACAGACCTATCAACTAACAGACAGACAATGAGCAAAACATTATACCCCCTCAGCTTTGAACAGGGGCATAATAAACAGTGTATTTGTTATCAACATCTTAAAGAATTTCTATCACATTCTAAATGAAGTTAAATCAAAAACAAACATACACATTTTTTCCACTTTAATAGGTTTTATATTAAAATATGTCATTTTATAATTAATATCATTACATTAATTAATAAAACTATCAATTCCCTGAATTTAGAAGGTAAAACTTAAGTCAACAAAGTAATAATATATGTATACTGAGCGTCACTGAAAAGTTACCACTTATATATACTTCATTATTTTTATACATTATTGACGTCACCTTTTTATGGCCTGTACGAGGTATATCACTCACAGACCCTGACTGATTATATCTCCTTACCAGTTTCATGATTGTCAGGTGAACAGCCCATGAGACGTCCAATTTCACGAACTTTAAGTCCGGCGTCAACCATGCCAATGGCCTGATGACGTTGAGCGTCCCTTAAATATGGCATTCTTAGCAAAGATATTCTGGTTTTGAACGTTTTTCTCTTAGTCTGTCCACTAACTTTCAAGTGAGATGAATGATTTGCGATAGAAGTTGCATGCATGTCGACTTTGCTCGGAAAAGTTATTTTGCACATGCAGGCAGTGACTCAAATGGAGTTCATTAAATTTGTCAAATCTTTACACCAGTGACTACTCAGTTGGGTCAAAAACATTGTCGCGTTGTGCTTTTAACACTGTTCAGTGCAATTTTCAAAATATAAGGGTCAATCGAGTGGTAACTTTTCAGTGACGCTGAGTATATATCAAGTACATGAGCAAAAAATGAAATATGCATTAACATATTTTACTTGAAATGTTGGTAAAAACATCCACAACCATTATAATAGGTATTTCCCCTTTGTTTATGATGGAACATAATTTTGGCAACAAGATCATACCAATTCAGGACTAAAATGTACAGTACAAATATGAATATATAACAGGAATTTAAAGGGACCTGCCTCCAAATTAAAATTTTTCAAAACAGATGAAAAGTTCTGTGGAGTAATATCTATATTATCAAAGGTAGTTCTGCAAGTTCAGATAACATTTGCACTACAAAATAAAATTCAATTAAACTCATGAGTTTTCTAAACTTCAGAATACTAGTATTAAGGAAATTAAAAAAAAGAGAGGGTCGTGCGCTTCACTTTGGTGGATCAACTTAAAATGTGGACCTCATGCAAGTTTTCATTATTATAGTCTATGAGTAAATCAAAATGTTTACAACAGTTTTGCAAAAAGAAATTTCTCTATAATGTAGATTTTAATGAAAATATTACAAGTGTAAATAAATGTATCGCTTCTATATGGTCAAATAAAAGTTTAGTACTTTCATGTGTCAACAGTTTTGTTACATAGTTATCTTTAGAAAGAAAGTAGTGCTGCCATATTTATAAAGTACACACAGGATGGCATTTATATATATAGGAGGATTTTCCTGTCTTATGCCACGTCCTGGCTTTATTCTACGTTATCCAGATAACTGACTACACTACTACTGGTTATATCATGACATACTGTTCTTGAAAAGTGCAAAAGTACCCAAGTTGATATTTCATAAGTATTATATAATGTACAACTAAGTTTCAGATTTATAACATTAAATTAATATTGCATGATTGACACCACAAAAATTCTCTATATTCACCGTGGCCCAGTGGTTAAGGCGTCCGCCTCGGGATCGGGAGGTCGAAGGTTCGAGCCCCATGGGGAGCGTTCGTCCGGGGGATGTTTGTCATGGGACTCATTCCGAAATGGCCGGTTCGTGAGCCGCGAGCTAGTTAAATGAATGGTTACCGATTTCTATCCGCCTGGCGCCTGGCATAGTGGTAGAAGTTGGGAGGTAATTGGTACGCACAATAAAAGGTGTCTCATAAGTCAAATTGGCTGGCCCTTTCAGTAGGGGTGACACTATAATAAACAAGACCTTTACCTTTACCTTTTATAGAACACACATGCTTTTACAAATACACACTGCATGGAACTGACTTAATCACGTTGGTTATATTTATTATTCACAATTTAAAGTGCTTTCTAAGTATCATAAACATCTCAATAAATCAGGTTGGAAATTTTATAGCATTTATAATTATTTTCTTGGAAAATGATCACTGACAGCCGAACCAGACATGCATGTGGCTTCGATAAAATGTAACTCATACGGCCTTAACCAACGTTTAACTAAGAAATACAAGTTCTTTGGTAAAAAGGGTCACAATTTTAACAGAAAGCAAGAGAAAGCTATAGTTCCTGGCCTAACTGATCAACAATGGTAATGAATAAGAGTTCTATAAGTTCTACAGTTTCCGTGAAATGCAGACATTAACAAAAATTTCTACAAATTTAAACCAAGTACCAAAGAGGACTTCAGACAAAATGTAAAGGACAGTTATTGTACTTGACCTGCTTACTATTCATTTAATGAGTTTTTCAAAATTTCAATGCATTAGCTTAAGAAATGTGGATCCGGAAAACTTAACACACAACTATGATGACAAACAAGTGATGACAATACCAAGCTGACTATAAGTTATATGTTGATTTTGCTATTTCCTTTCTAATTTTCCCACTTTATCATATCAGATCTTGCTAAGCTTGCCACTATATAATTGTATGTGAAGTTGCAAAACTATATAACTAATTCTCCAATCAAAAATCTCATTAAACTTTAATCATCTTACCTTATTCATGGTAAAAGTGATCCACTTTAAATGAATTACATTAGCATAGGGAAGTCAAATGTGACATTTAAATGCAATTGTCAGAGATAATTTTAACATGGCATACATCAGTCTGGTTATCAAAATCGTAAAAGTTTAACACTCAAAACATCAAAGTAAGGAAAAATATTCTTTTAACTAAACAGGTCAATACAGTTTCTGAAGCATCTAAAATGATTATATTTTAAGATGTATTGAAGGAGATGCTGAACAGATCAAATGATTGACCTATGAGCAGACAGGAAATAAATACCATTCTATTACAAAAATTAAACAAATCAAATTTATCAAAATCATTGCAAAAAGCATCACAGTTTCTGACTCACATGGGTATATCAAGAACACACAATAACAAGAAATGAATTGGTCCCACAGTATGACAAAATACATTGCCTGAATATCAAACTAATTTTATTCCAATCTTTCAAAATTTCAATCTCTGATTATCTACCACACTGAGTATGTAATAAACTAGTTTTACAGGCAAAGACTATTTAATATCAGATATATGATTCAACTTTTCACATTAATTTTCTTTTTAAACATATCTGTAATACAATACCTGGTATCAAATATTTCACTGACAAAGCTTATACAAGTATAAAAAACAATTATGAAAAGACACCTTAGAACAACACTCAAAGTTTAAGGCAACAAAAACAAGAGGTTGAGCATTCATACTTGTGCAGGTTCATACAGGATTTCATTCTTTATTTTGAGATGGTAGAACTCTGAAAATATTACACAATTCAACCATGTACATTCCAAATGTTTTTATACAACCTAAATCTAAAGTATAAAACATGTAGACTGGCACTAACCATTTTCAAAGAATTTAACCCATGAATCAGTTGACATAGGTTGCTGAATTCTGTACCAATAATGACTTGTTCCCATTAAAATTGTACCAAATATCATTTCAGTAACTTTATCAATGCCCAACTGTATAAATGCAACATGAAAATAAAACAAGAGGGTCATGATGACCCTGGATTGCTCACCTGAGTAATATGAGCTACATGTTTCAAATGTCAAAACTGATGCTAAAATATTAAGGAAGTAGGTCAGTAGGTCACATTTATGGTCACTGAAAATCAGTTTAAAGATCAGTATGCAAAACTGTACATGTCATCCAGATTTCAAGACTGTATCTTAAAAAACAAGAAAGTAGGTCAGTAGGTCATATTCATGGTCACTGAAAGTCAGTTTTGAGATC